>NW_006921664.1:64839-65378 GCF_000298275.1 Orycteropus afer afer | reverse complement strand
TTTCTGGTATTCCCTGCCTTGAGCCAAGATCCATCTGACAACAGCTATGATACCCCTTGTTCCACGTCCTCTTCTGAATCCGGCTTGAACCTCTGAAGTTCTCTGTCAATATACTGCTGCGAACGTTTCTGAATTATCTTCAGTAAGATCTTACTTGCGTGTGATATTAATGATATTGTTCTATAATTTCTACATTCTGTGGGATCACCTTTCTTTGGCATGGGAACAAATATGGATCTCTTCCAGTCAGTTGGCCAGGTAGCTGTCCCCCAAATCTCTTGGCATAACTGAGTGAGTGCCTCTAATGGGGCATCTGTTTGTTGAAATATCTCAATCGGTATGCCATCAATACCCGGAGCCTTTTTCTTCGCCAGTTCTTTCATTGCAGCTTTGACTTCTTCCTTCATTACCATTGGTTCTAGATCATATGCCACGTCCTGAAATGGATGAAGAGCGATCAGTTCTTTTTGGTACAGTGACTTTGTGTATTCCTTCCATCTTCTCTTGATGTTTCCTGCATCATTCAATATTTTGCCCAT
>NW_006921664.1:60773-63930 GCF_000298275.1 Orycteropus afer afer | reverse complement strand
CATTCCTCTTCAAACTGTCATTCCCGGCATAGTAGATCACATGGTTGTCTGATTCAAAGTGGCCAGAACCAGTCCATTTCAGCTCACTAATGCCAAATATATCAATCTTTATGCATTCCATTTCATTTTTGACAACCTCCAATTTTCCTAGATTCATACTTTTTGCATTCCATGTTCCAATGATTAATGGATGTCTGTAGCTGTTTCTCTTCAATTTGAGAGGTGCCACATCAGCAAATGGAGGTCTCGAAAGGTTTACCTTAACCTTATGAATAAGGCTGGGCTTACTCAGATGATGCAGCTCTTTCCCAGTCCTATTTTGAGAGTCTTCTAACCTAATTGGACTATTCATAAAGTTGCACGGTAATATATCAAAGTGTTTCTTTGCTATTCATAAGTTTTTCCCTGGCTAATTCTTTGAGAAGTGGACGACCTCTTCCTTCTTACTAGTCAGTCTCAGTCTGTAAACTGGGCTGATACCTGTGCACCATGTGGATCCCGCTGGGTTTGAAACATCAGTGGTTCAACCTCAAAACTCACATTAACATGTCACCACAGTAGGACAAACTGACAGACAGGTTTGTCTCCCTGTTGGAAACCTCTCCTACCACACTTACCTGAGTCCCCACAGAAGACTCTTCCTCTGCCCAGGTTCCTGGCCTTTTAATCCCCTTTCTCCTGCTCTACTGCCCTGATGCTTTGAGCGTGCCTGGGTTCCCTCTCCTCACATGGATCCCTGTAGCTGACTGCTCCTCTCTCCTGGTTCCTGGGCCTTTAAACCCCCTTTCTCCCACTCTCCAATCCTGCTGCTTTGGGCATGCCTGGGTTCCCCCTCCTCACCTGGATCCCTGCAGCTGACTGCTCCTCTATCTGGGTTCCTGGCTCTTAATCCCCTTTCTACCACTTTCCTGTCCTGCTGCTTTGGGCATGCCTGGGTTCTCTCTCCTCACCTGGAACCCTGTGGCTGAGTGCTCCTCTGACCTGGTTCCTGGACCTTTTAATCCCCTTTCTCTTGTTCTCCCATCCTGCCACTTTGGGTGTTCCTGAGTTCCCTCTCCTCACCTGGATCCCTGCAGCTGACTGCTTCCTCTATCCAGGTTCCTGGCTTTTAATCCCCTTTCTCCTGTTCTCTCATCCTGCTACTTTGGGTGTTCCTGAGTTCCCTCTCCTCACCTGGATCTCTGTGGCTGACTGCTCATCTGTCCAAGTTCCTGGCTTTTAATCCCCTTTGTCCTGCTCTCTCTCCCTGCTGCTTTGGGTGTGCTTGGTTCTCTCTCCTTACCTGGATCCCTGCGGCTGACTGCTCCTCTGTCCATGTTCCTGGCTTTTAATCTCCTTTCTCCCACTCTCTCGTCCTGCTGCTTTGGGCATGCCTGGGTCCTCTCTCCTCACTTGGATCCCTGTGGTAGTAGGGGCCAAGTGGCAGCAGTTAATCAACAAAGGCAAGGTGGGCATGGTTACCATAATGGACAGCAGAGTCAGAACTGTAATGAGAATTGTCTGACTTGTGGAATTATGGCATTGGCTACTTGCTCATGGTGTTCCTAGTAGTGAAATAGATGTCAAGCCTACTAAATATTTACTTGATCTGTATAGACAGAAGCATTCTAGGTCACAAGAATAGCAACCTAGATTGAATCACCAGAACACAGAGTCATGACCTCTCAATCAATTCTCTGACTTGAGTCAGTTTACAGACCCAAAACCCCTTGAATGAAGGGGAAGCCAGGTCAATTTGAGGAAGGACCCCCACTACATTGCCAAAAATCTCTAATGTCAATCATTCTCCTAGCCTTCCCCAAATGGATCTGAGGCCTTTTATGAGAGTGACTGTTCATTGGGGAAAAGGAAATAATCAGAGTTTTGGGGGATTACTTGACACTGGCTCTAATTGACACTAATTCCAGGACACTCAAAGCATCATTATGGCCCACCAGTCAGAGGGGGGTATATGGAGGTCAAGTTATTGATGGAGTCTTAGCTAAGGTGCATCTCACAGTGCGTCCAGTGGGTACCTGAACCTATCCTGTAGTGATTTCTCCAGTGCCAGAATGCATAATTGGAATAGATATATTCAGCAATTGGCAGAATTCCCACATTGGCTCCCTGACATGTGGAGCAAGTGCTATTATGGTAGGAAAAGCCAAGTGGAAGCCATTAGAACTGCCTCTACCTACAAAAATAGTAAATCAAAAGCAGTACTGCATGCCTGAAGGAGTTGCAGAGATTACTGCCACCATCAATGACTTGAAGGATGCAGGGGTGGTGATTCCGACCACATTCCCATTTAATTCACCTATTTGGCCTGTGCAAAAAAATAGACAGATCTTGGAGAATGACAGTAGATTATCGTAAACTTAATCAGGTGGTGATTCCAACTGCAGCTGCTGTTCCTGATGTGGTTTCATTGCTTGAGCAAATTAGTGCATCTCCTGGTACTTAGTATGCAGCTATTGATCTGGCAAATGCCTTTTTCTTGATACCAATTTCTAAAGACCATCAGATGCAGTTAGCCTTCAGCTGGCAAGGCCAACAGTATACTTTTACAGTCCTTCCTCAGGGGTATATAAACTCCCTGGCACTATGTCATAATTTATTACATAGGGATCTTGCTCATCTTTCACGTCCCTAAGACATCAAACTGGTTCATTATATTGATGATGTTGTGCTGATTGGACCTAGTAAAGAAGAAGTATCAATGACTCTAGACTTATTGGTGATACATATGCATATTGAGGGTTGGGAAATTAAACCAACAAAAATTCAGGCATCTTCCACCTCAGTGAAATTTCTAGGGGTCTAATGGTGTGGGGCATGTCAAGATATTCCTACTAAAGTGAAGGATAAGCTATTGTATCTGGCTTCCCCCACATCTAAAAAGGAGGTACAATATCTGGTGGGCCTCTTTGAATTTTGGAGGCAACATATCCCTCATTTGAGTGTGTTGCTGTGGCCTATTTATCAAGTGACTCAAAAAGCTGCTAGTTTTGAGTGGAGCCCAGAACAACAGAAGGCTCTGCAACAGGTTCAGACTGCCATGCAGGCTTTTCTGCCACTTGGGCCATATGCTCTGTCTGATCCAATGGTGCTTGAAGTGTTTGTAGTAGATAGAGATGCTGTTTGGAGTCTTTGGCAGGTTCCTATTGGTGAATCACAA
>NW_006921664.1:58599-60433 GCF_000298275.1 Orycteropus afer afer | reverse complement strand
TGTCCCACTCTGCACCTGTGGCCTCATGGGGAGTTCCTTATGATCACTTGACTGAGGAAGAGAAAACTCGTGCCTACTTTACAGATGGTTCTGTGTGATATGCAGGCACCATTTGAATGCAGACAGCAGTGGCCCTGCAGCCCCTTTCTGGGATTTCCTTAAAGGACAGTGGTGAAGGGAAATCCTCCCAATGGCAAGAACTTAGAGCCATGCATATGGCTGTTCACTTTGCATGGAATAAGAAATGGCCAGATGTGTGATTACGTACGGATTCATGGGCTGTGGCTAATGGCTTAGTTGGATGGTCTGGAACTGGAAGGAACATGATTGGAAGATTGGCAATAAGGATGTATGGGGATGAGGTATGTGGATAGATCTCTCTGAATGGGCCAAAGGAGTAAAGATATTTGTGTCTCATGTGAATGCCCACCAAAAGGTGACCTTGGCAGAGGAGGACTTTAACAATCAGGTGGATAAGATGACACATTCAGTGGAAAACAGCCATCCATTTTTCCCCAGCTAAATGGGCTCATGAACAGAGTGGCCATGGTGGCAGGGATGGAGGTTATACATGGGCTCAGCAATATCGACTCCCACTTACCAGGACTGATTTGGCTACCACCACTGCTGAGTGCCCAATCTGCCAACAGCAGAGACCAACACTGAGTCTGCGATATGGAACCATTCCTCTGGGTGATCAGCCAGCAACCTGGTGGCTGGTTGATTACATTGGACCACTTCCATCATGGAAAGGACAGCATTTTGTTCTTACTGGAATAGATATGTATTCTTGATATGGATTCGCCTTCCCTGCATGCATTGCTTCTGCTAAAACTACCATCTCTGAACTTACAGAATACCTTATTCACCATCATGGTATCCCACACAGCATTGCTTTGGATCAAGGGACTCATTTCACAGCACATGAAGTGTGGCAATGGGATCATGCTCATGGAATTCACTGGTCTTACCATGTTCCCCATCATACTGAAGCAGCTGGCTTGATCGAGCAATGGAATGGCCTCTTAGAAACACAAATACAGTGCCAGCTAGGTGGCAATCCTTGAAGGGTTGGGACAATGTTCTCCAGGAGGCTGTATATGCTCTAAATCAGCAAACAATATATGGTTCTGTTTCTCCAATAGCCAGGATTCATGAGTCCAGGAACCAAGAGGTGGAAACAGAAGTGGTACCACTAATATTACCTCTACTGACCCACTCAAAAATGTTTGCTTCAGGTCCCTGCTACCCTATGCTCTGCGTGTCTGGAGATCTTAGTCACAAAGGAAGGAACACTCCCACCTGGAGACACACAATACTGATTGCATTGAACTGGAAATTAAGAATGTCACCTGGCCCTTTTGGCTTCCTCATGCCTCTGGATCAACAGACAAAGAAGGGCATTACTGTACTATCTAGTGTGATAGATCCTGATTATAAAGGGGAAATTGGATTGGCTTTACATAACGGAAGTAAAGAAGAATATGTCTGGAATCCAGGAGATTCTTTAGGACCTCTCTTAGTACTAGCAAGCCCTGTGATTAAAGTCAATGGAAAATTACAGCAACCTAATTCTGATATGACTGCTAATGGTCCAGACCCTTCAGGAATGAAGGTTTGGGTCACCCTACCAGGCGAAGAACCATGACCAGCTGATGTGCTTGCTGAGGGCAAGGGAAATACAGAATGGGTAGTGGAAGAAGGTAGTTCTGAATATCAGCTATGACCACATGACCAGCTGCAGAAATGAGGACTGTGACTTTTATATTTCTTCATTGTATATGTGCATCAAATATTTTTGTTTCCTCCTGTTATGAACTGTGAAATGTAAATA
>NW_006921664.1:57803-58283 GCF_000298275.1 Orycteropus afer afer | reverse complement strand
AACATATGATTAAGAAGATGTGTACAACTGCCATATTGACAAGGAGTGGACTGTGATAGTTGGAGCTGTGTGTCAAGTTGGCTGGACCACAATTCTTTGTGATTTAAGCTGTTGTGATGTGGTTATTCCCATGATAGGATCAGATGATTATGTTTTGAGCAGGCAATCTGTTGAAAGGGAGTTTCCCTAAGGTTGTGGCCTGCTTCCAGTATATCTATGGACATTCTGGGAAAAGAGACTTTCTTCTGTGGATTGGGATTCTGTTGTGCTGCCTACAACTCTCCATGAGTGAACAATCCACAATCCACCATTCGTCTTGGAGATCTTGAATTCATTATTTGTTGGAGTCGACAGCCTGTGTACTGCCTTCCAGCCTTGAGCTCCTCAGCCTCTGCAGCTGCAAGAGTTGGGAAAAGCCTCCAGCTTGATGTGGAAAAGCCTCCAGTTTGACGTTTGATCCAGGAACTTTGGACTTGCCAG
>NW_006921664.1:39243-57108 GCF_000298275.1 Orycteropus afer afer | reverse complement strand
TTTTTTCCCATTCTGAAATTAATATGAATACAAATAAGGAGGTGTTAGAAAATACAAGTTTCAAGGAAAGAATCTATAACTTTTGAGATCAATATATGGTTTTCTTGTGTGATATATTGAAACGTAATATTCAAAAGGAAAAAAATTAAATGTCCATGAAACAAATTCAAAACTAGATGACAAAATAATAAATTAGTGTCTATACTCATCATCCATGAAGAAAGCAAAAGATAATTAAAAAGACAGGAAAGGAAGAAAAGACCAAAATGGATGTCAGATGAGACTCTGATATTTGCCCTTGAATGTACAGAAGCTAAAGCAAATGGAAGGAATGACAAGATAAAGAAGGTGAACAGAAAATTCCAAAGAGTACTTGGGAAGACAAAGGTAATTATTATAATGAAATATAGAAAGACCTGGAGTTAGAAAACCAAAAAGGAAGAGCATGCTTGGCATTTCTCAACCTGAAAGAACTGAAGAAAAAATTTAAGCCTTGAGTTGTAATATTGAAAGATTCTGTGGGCAAAATATTGAACAATGCAGAAATCATCAAAAGAAGATGGAAGAAATACACAGTCTCTGTACCAAAAAGAATTGGACAATGTTCATCCATTTCCAGAGGTAACATATGATCAAGAGCCAATGGTATTGAAGAAAGGAGTGGAATCTGCACTGAAGGAAGTTGTGAAAAACAAGACTCCAAGAATTGATGGAATACCCATTGATATGTTTCAACAAATGGATACTGTAGTTGAAGCACTCACTTGGCTATGCCAGGAGATTTGGTAGATAGTTACCTGGCCAACTGAATGGAAGAAACCCATATTTGTACTCAATCTAAAGAAAGGTGACCCCACAGAATGTGGAAATTATTGAACAATATAATTAATATCACATGCAAGTAAAATATTACTGAAGATAATTCAAAAACGGTTGCAGCAGCATATTGACAGAAAACTTCCAGAAAGGCAAGCTTGATTTAGAAGAGGATGTGGAATGAGGGATATCATTGCTGATGGCAAATGGATCTTAGCTGAAAACAAAGAATACTAGAAAGATGTTTACTTACGTTTTATTGACAGTACAAAAGCATTTGATTTTGTGGATCTTACAAATTATGGATAACATTAAGAAGAATAGGGTATTCCAGAACACTTAATTATACTCATGAGGAACCTGTGCATAGACCAGGAGGTTGTCATTAGAATAGAACTAGGGGACATTGCATGGTTTAAAATCAGGAAGAAAATGTGTCAGGTTGTATCCTTTCACCAAACTTATACAATCTTTATGCTGAGCAAATATTCTTAGAAGCTGGACAATATGAAGAAGAATGTGGCACCAGAATTGGAGGAAGACTCATTAACAACCTGTGATATGGAGATGACACAACTTTGCTTGCTGAAAGTGAGGATGACTTGAAACACTTACTGATGAAGATTGAAGAATACAGTCTGTAGTATGGATTACACCTCAATATAACAAAAACAAAAATCCTCATAACTCGACCAATAAGCAGGAGCATGATAGATGATGAAAAGATTTAAGTTGTCAATGACTTCGTATTACTTGGTTCTATAATCAACACCAATGGAAGCAGCAGTCAAGATATCAGATGATATATAGCACTGGGCCAATTAGCTGCAAAAGACCTCTTTCAAGCGCTGAAGAGTAAAGATGTCTCCTTGATAACTAAGGTGAACCTGACCAAAGCCATAGTATTTTCAGTTGCTTCATATGCATGTGAAAGCTGGACAATGAATAAGGAAGACAGAAGAAGAGTTGATGTTTTTGAATTGTGATGTTGGTGAAGAATGCTGAAAGTACTATGGACTACTAAAAGAACTAACAAATCTGTCCTGGAAAAAGTGCAGCCAGAATGCTCCTTGGAAGTGAGAATGGCCAGACTATGTCTCACCTCCTTTGGTCATGTTGTCAGAATGGACCATTCCCTGGAGAAGGATATCATACTTGGTAAAGCAGAGTGTCAATGAAAGAGGGGAAGACCCTCAACAAGATAGATTAACATGGTGGCTACAACGATGGACTCAGGTATAACAAGAATTGTGGAGCTGGCACAGGACTGGGCAGCATTTTGTTCTGCTGTACATAGGGTCACTATGAGTCAGAGACTACTCAACAGGATCTAACAACAACAACTCATTATTCACTATTGCTGACAATATATTTAAGAAGGTACGACGTAGTTAATAAAATATCAGGTCTTTGACGAAATCAGTAAGACATTTTAAAAATGTTATGGGAACAAAAATAACATTTCAGCAATTTTGTTATTAACACAATTTTGGGAAAAAAAAAAAATCCTGAATCAACAAAATGAACTGTGAAATGTGGCAATTCTTACTATATTTAGAAGAGTATATTTTTCTCAGAAATATGTATTTTTATTTATTAATATCCATTAACTTAATAGGAACATTTGCTTAATAAACTCTATGTATTATGACAGGAGCTCTGAGAAGTTTACTAAATGCTTTTTAATAGAGAAAATATCTTAATTTTTTTTTTTTAATTGTCTGAGTATTCTCTAGGCCAGACTGTCCTATTGATGAACAAGATTCATTCACACAGAGGAATAAAGGTAGATGTTGTCATATACTGAAGTCCAGATAAATTAGCACATCTTTATGCCATAGCTCCAGGAGACAAGACATCCTTTTAACTTTTTAAGGAAGGCCCCTAACAAAGTCTCTTGCTCCATTCCCTTCTGCTTTTCCAGGCCATCATTCTAGTAGTGTAAGCCTTTCATCTATTCATTTTAATATTGCCACCTTTCATGGAGATAGCTCCTTGGCTTAGAAAAGAGCTCAGGCTTTTCTTATTCTAAACAAACACGAACACCTTCATTTCAGCTGTCTTCCCCAAATATTGCTCCCTTTCTGTCCTGAAAAACCAAAACCAAACTGACTGCCATCAACTCATAGTAACCCCTCTTTGGGTTTCTGAGGCAGTATCTCTAGGGAAGTAGATAGCCCGGTCTACCTCACCTAAATTTCTGCAGCTACTGCTTCTACTTTCTCATCTCTTTGTTATTCCTCAACCTCTCAATTCCTTGTATTTACCTCTGTCTCTGGTGTGGATTCCCTGGGTACTACAAACAGTTAATGCAATTGGCTGCTAACTGAGAAGTTGGAGGTTCAAGTCCACCCAGAAGTGATTTGGAAGAAAGACCTGGTTGTATGTTGTTGCTGTTAAGTGCCATGGAGTTGTGTCTGACTCATAGAGACCCTATGCACAGCAGAATGAAACACTACCTCGTCCCATGCTAGATCCATGATCCTTGCTACACTTGAGCCCATTGTCACAGCCACTGTGTCAATCCATCTCACTGAGGGCCTTCCCTTCTTTTGTCAACCCTCCACTTTACCAAACATGACATCTTTCTCCAGGGAATTGTCCCTTCTGACAACATGACCAAAGTAGGTGAGACGGTCTAGCCATTCTTGCTTCCAAGGAGCATTCTGGCTGCACTTCCTCCAGGACAAACCTGTTAGTTCTTTTAGCAGTCCACAGTATTTTCAGCATTCTTTGCCAGCACCACCACTAAGAAGCATCAACTCTTCTTGGATCTTCTTTATTCATTGTCCAGTTCTCACATGCATATGAGGTGATTAAAAATATCATGGCTTGTGTCAGGAGGACCTTAGTCCTCAAGGAGACATCTTTGCTCTTCAGCACTTGAAAGAAGTCCCTTGAAGCCAACTTGCCAGTGCTATATGTCGTCTGATGTTCTGACTGCTGTTTCCATTGACATCGATTGTAGAACCAAGTAATGTGAAGTCTTTGACAACTTCAGTATTTTCTCCATTTATCATGATGCTGCTTATAGGTCCAGTTGTGAGAATTTTTGTTTTCTTTTCATTGAGATGTACTCCATACTGCAGACTGTATTCTTCAATCTTTATCAGTAAGTGCCTCATGTCATCCTCACTTTCAGCAAGCAAAGTTGTGTCATCAGCATATGGTAGGTTAATGATTCTTCCTCCAATCTTGATAGAATGTTCTCAGAGTATATGCTTGGCATACAGATTGAATAAGTATGGGGAAATGATACAACCCTGATGTGCTCCCTTCCTGATTATAAAACTTGCAGTGCCTCCTTGTTCTGTTCGAACAACAGATTCCTGGACAATATACAGGTTCCTCGTGAGCACAATCAAGTGTTTTAGATTCCTATTCTTCTCAATGTCATCCACAATTTGTTATGATCTACACAATCAAATGCCTTTGCATAATCAGTAAAACACAAGTAAACATACCTCTGGTATTATTTGCTTTGAGCCAAGATTCATCTGACAGCAGTACGATATCCCTTGTTCCACATCCTCTTCTGAATCCAGCTTGCACCTCTGAAAGTTCTCTGTCAATATACTTCTGCAACCTTTTTTTGAATTATCTTCAGTAGATCTTACTTGTGTGCAGTATTAATGATATTTCCCAATAATTTCCACATTCTATGGCACCTTTCTTTGTAATGGGAACAAATATGGATTTCTTAGAGTCAGTTGGTCAAGTAGCTGTTTTCCAAATCTCTTGGTATAACTGAATGAGTGCCTTCAGTGGGGCATCTGTTTGTTGAAACATATCAATGATTATTGTCAATTTCTGGAGACTTGATCTTTGCTAATTCCCTCAGCACAGCTTTGGCCTCTCCCCTCAATACTATTGGTTCTAGATCATATGTCATCTCCTGAAACAGATGAAGATCGACCAGTTCTTTTTGGTACAGTGACTCTGTGTATTCCTTCATCTTCTTTTGATGTTTTCTGCATCATTCAATATTTTGTCCATAGAATCTTTCAATATAGCAACTCAAGCCTTAATTTTTTTTTCTTCAGTTCTTTCAGCTTGAGAAATGCCGAGCATATTCTTCCCTTTAGGTTTTCTAACTCCCAAGTCTTTGAACATTTCATTATAGTAATTGGCTTTGTCTGCTTGAGCTGTTCTTTGAAATCTTCTGTTCAATTCTTTTAACTTGTCATTTCTTCCATTTGCTTTAGCTAGTCTCCACTCAAGTGCAATTTTCAGAGACTTTTTTCCAGTCTTTGTAGAGATGTCTTGCTTTCTTCATGGATGAAGTTCTTGATGTCATCCCACTATTCTTCTGGTTTTCAGTCATTGGTGTTCAATGCATCAAATCTATTCTTTAGATGGTCTCTAAATTCAGGAGGGATATATTCAAGATCATATCTTGGCTCTCATGGACTTATTTTAACTGTCTTTAACTTCAAGTTTAACTTGCATATGAACAGTTGGTGATCTGTTCAACAATCAGCTCCTGGCCTGGTTTTTGCTGCAGATATTGAGCTTTTCTAACACCTCTTATCACAGATGTAGTCAATCTGATTACTGTGTTTTCCATCTGGCGAAGGCCACATGTATAGCCTCAGTTTGTGTTGTTGAAAAAAGGTATTTGCAATGAATAAGTAGTTGGTCTTGTAAAATTCTATCATGTGATTTCCAGCATCATTTCTGTCACCAAGGCAAATTTTCCAACTACCAGTGATTCTTCTTTGTTTCCAACTTTTGCATTCCAGTCACCAGTGATAATTAACACATCCTGATTACATGTTTGGTCAATTTTAGACTTCAGAAGCTAAAAATCTTCAATTTCCTCATCTTTGGATTTGGTATTTGGTGCATAAATTTGAATAATAGTCGTATTACCTGATCTTTCTTTAGGCTTATGGATATTATCCTCTCACTGACAGCATTATTCTTCACGATAGATCTTGAAACATCCTTTGTGATGATGAATGCCACACCATTCCTCTTCAACTTGTCATTCCTGGTATAGTAGACCACATAATTGCCTGATTCAAAATGGCCCAAACCAGTCCATTTCAGCTCACTAATGCTTAAGATATCAATCTTTATGCGCTCCATTTCATTTTTCACAACTTCCAACGTTCCTAGATTCATGCCTCGCATATTTCATGTTGTGATTATTAATGGATGTTTGCAGCTATTTGTTCTCTGCTATTCATAAGGTTTTCCCTACCCAATTCTTTGAGAAGTGGATGGCCTCCTCCTTCTTCTTAGTCTGTCTCAGTCTGTAAGCTGTTGAAACCTGTGTACCCTATGCAACCCCACTGAGTTTGAGACACCGGTGGCACAACCTCAAGCCTCAAAGCAACACACCACCACAGTAGGACAAACTGACAGACAAGTTTGTCTCCCTTAGGTATTCAAAACCTCTTCACCATCTCCACCCTCTCATTACATAGATTCCTACTTTTTTCTCACCACTTGGGAGGGCTGTGGCCTGGGTCCCCAGCCTTACCTGGATCCCTGTCTCTGCTTCCTCTCATACCTGGTTGTATACTTCAGAAAAGTTAGCTATTGAAACTCCTATGGAGCTCAATTGTACTCTGACATATGTAGGATTGCCATGAGTTAGAATCAACTCAAGAGTAACTTGTTGGTCTCTAGTTATACTCTCTATGAGATCAATGGTGGCCTATTTAACCTAGTGAAAATCACTAATGTATTTATTCTTTGAGAGACATTCAGTCTTTCTTGTTTTTGGATGAGCTTTTCCTCTTCATTTGACATATCACTTCAATAATCAATTTGTGGTTTTCCTTGTTCCCAGTTGGTTCTCTATTCTCATTCTTCTCCTAATTTTCCTCACAATCTTCATTGTTTCCTTTGTGAAATTCTGATTCCTCCAACCACTTCTTAGATGCTGGTGTTCACTTCTCGATTTATGTTTTCCCTAAGAAATGTATTATTTTATTTATTTATTATTTTAAGAGCTTGTTTTACATTCAACGTAATGAGTACATTTAGTTTCATTCCCCATTTGCCATGTCCAACCCTAACCCAGTCTCCTCCCCTCCCTACCCTGCAACCCTCCCCCTGTGTCCCTCATAAATATGCACTCCTGTTTGTCCTGCATTTCCTCAGTTTGAATGTTGGTCTTCTGGTGTCCCATTGTCTATTGCTCTAAGGGATGTATTATCATTGAGTATGTGGGTGCAGCATCCTGAGTTGAGTGGTCTGAATGTATATATTGTTAACTATTGGACTGAGAACCCACCTCTGGGGATGAGTTTTATTCCAGGAGCAGAATATATTCCAGGGCCATAATATTGGGTGTCTCACCAGATTTCATCTGACCAGTAATTCTGGTCATTATTGAGTTTTTGGATTATGTTCCATGTTTTCTCTCCCGACTCTATCCAGGATCTCCAGATTTGATCCTTTCTTGAGTGTTTGGCATTGGTAGACAGGCACCATCCAGTTCTTCTGGTCTTCAGGTACATTGTGCCCTAGGGCTGACTGCTTCTAAATGCCCCCCCTTTGTGTGTGTGTGTGTGTGTGTGTGTGTTCTTCTTCACTTCCGATGCTACGAGCCCATTAGCTGCATCTTAGATGGCTGCTTGAAAGTTTTTAAGACCCCAGTCGCTATTCACCAATGTAGGATATGAAGCAACACTTTTTTTTTATTTTGTGCCAATTGAGTCTGGTGTCCCCAAGTACTATAGTCCTGAGGTAGTAGATCTATTGGATCTCTCTCCTATAGTGTCAGGATGTCTGTGAGGGATTACTCTGTATCTGTCTTCTATGTTTCTGTAAGGACTGCAGATATTTTGTACCTCTGGTGTCTGTGCAAGATTAGCCTCAGATGAATCTATCCTTGGTATGGAGTATACCTCTGTTCACTGAACCCTGTTGGATCATCTCAGGTGTTATGTGTTTATCTGTATAGCCTAGTGTTTGGTGGTGTTAATGGCAATGTGGACACATTGGTTAGTTTTAACATCTGTCATCTATCTCTTATGTGCACAGTTCGGTGTCCTCTCATTTCTCAATGTTATTAATGGTGGCCATACTTCCTTCCCATATATCCCTCCCCCTACCTTTGTCAATGTGTAAGCCCCAACTAGCCTGAAATTAATCTTTCCCCTTCCTTCCCCAACCTGGTAACCTACTAGGTGAGTTCCCTTTCCCAAGCAAACCCTTCTCTGTCTTTTTAGAGTAATGGGCTCATACAGTACTTGTCCTTCTGTGATTGAATTATTTCACTCAGCATAATATCCTCCAGGTTCATCCATGTTGTGAGATGATTCGTTTATCCCTCTAATGTGGCATAGCATTCCATTGTGTGGATATACCATAATCTGGTTATCCACTCATCCATTGATGGACACCTAGGTTGTTTCCATCTCTTTGCTATGGTGAATTGTGCTCTGATGAACATAGGTGTGCATGTCTGTTTCTGTGCTCTCACCTCATTAGGATATGTTCCTAGTAATGGAATTGCTGGGTCAAATGGTACTTCCACTTTCAGTTTTTTAAGGAAATGCCATACCGTTTGCCACAATGGTTGTACCATTTTACAATACCACCAGTAGTGCACAAGAGTTCCACTCTCCACAACACCGCCAGCATTTTTCACTATCTGATCTGTTGAACTTTGCTATTGATGGGGTGAGATGATATCTTGTTGCTTTGATTTGCATCTGTCTAATGATTAATGATCGTGAGCAATTTCTCATGTGTTTGTTGGCTGCCTGTATATCTTCTTTGGTGAAGTGTCTGTTCAAGTCTTTTGCCCATTTGTGAATTTGGTTATTTGTCTTTTTGGTGTTGAGGTGCTGAACTTTTCTGTAGATTTTGGAGATAAGTCCCTTGTCAGATATGTCATAGGCAAATATTTTCTCCCAATCTGTAGGTTCTCTTCTTATCCTTTTGATGCACACAAGAATTTAATTTTTAAAAGGTCCTAGTCATCTGGCTTCTCTTCTATCTCCTTCACATTCTGGGTTATGCTTGACAGTCTATTTATGCCATAAATTAGGGCTCCTAGATTTGCCCCTATTTTATCTTTGATAAATTTTGTAGTTTTGGGTTTTACATTTAAGTTCTTTGAACCAGCTTGAGTTTCTTTTGTGTGTAGGGTGAGGTATGGGTCTTGTTTCATTTTTCTATAGGTGGATATCCAGTTTTGCCAGCACTATTTGTTAAAGAGGCTGTCTCTTCACCATTTAAAGGGCTTTGGGCCTTTGTCAAAGATCAATTGTCCATAGATGGATGGCTCTATGTCTGGACTTTTGATTTTGTTCTATTGGTCTGTCTGTCTATCATCGTACCAGTATAATGTTGTTTTGACTACTGTGGGTGTATAGTAGTTCTTAAGATCTGGGAGTGTGAGACCTCCTACACTGTTTTTCTTCTTGAGAAGTGCTCTGCTTATTTGAGGTCTCTTTTCTTTCCATATGAAATTAGTTTTTAGTTTTTCCATGTCCTTAAAAAATTTTGTTGAAATCTGGATTGGGATTGCATTAAATGTATAGATCGCTTTAGGTAGTATTGACATTTTCACAATGTTTAGTCTACTAATCCATGAACAAGGTAGGTTCTTCCATTTATGTAGTGCCCTTGTTGTCTCTTGTAGCAGTGTTTTATAGTTTTCTCTGTATAGGTCTTTTGTGTCTCTGGTGAGGTTTATTCCTAGATATTTTATCTTTTTCGTAGCTATAGTGAATGGTATAGTTTCCCTTATTTCTTTATCAGAGGAGTCCTTGCTGGTGTAGAGAAATCCAACTGATTTTTGTATGTTGATCTTGTATCCTGCCACTTTGCTGAACCTCTCTATTAGTTCCAGTAGTTTTTTATTGAATCCCTTGGGTTTTCTATGTATAGGATCATATTATTTGCAAATAGAGATAGTTTTAATTCCTCTTTGCCAATATGTATGCCTTTTATTTCTCTTTCTTGCCTTATTGCCCTGGCCAGGACTTCCAATACAATGTTAAATAGAAGTGGTGATAGAGGGCATCCCTGTCTGGTTCCCATTCATAAGGGGAATGCCTGGAGTTTTTCTCCATTAATAATGATGTTGGCCATTGGCTTTGCATATATATCCTTTATTATGCTGAGGATTCTCCCTTCTATCCCTATTTTGCTGAGAGTTTTAAACAGGAATGGAGGTTGGATTTTATCAAATGCCTTTTCTACATCAATTGATATAATCATATGGTTCTTTTCCTTTGTTTTGTTTATGTGGTGGATGACATTGATTGATGTTCTGATGTTGAACCATCCTTGTAAACCTGGTGTGAATCCTACTTGGTCTGGGTGTATTAATTTTCTGATATATTGTTGGATTCTGTTGGCCAAGATTTTGTTAAAGATTTATGAATATATGTTCAAGAGGGATACTGGTCTGTAGTTTTCCTTTCTAGTGTGTTTCCCTAGTTTTGGTATTAGTGTTATGTTTGCTTTCATAAAATGAGTTTGTGAGTACTCCATTTTTTTTATGTTCTGGAATAGCTTGAATAGCATAGGTATGTCAACTCTTCTCTGAATGTTTGATAGAATTCTTCAGTGAAGCCATCAGGGCCAGGGATTTTCTTTGTGGGAAGTTTTTAATTTTTTTTTAATGACCTGTTCAATTTCTTCCCTTGCTATGTGTCTGTTCAAGTTTTCTGTTTCTGAGTGGGATAATTTAGGTAGGTCTTATGATTCTAGAAACTTTTCCATCTCTTCTAGGTTCTCAAATCTTGGTGTACAGTTTTTCATAATATTCTGTCATATCTTTTTTTATTTCAGTTGGTTCTGTTGTGATGACATCATTTTCATTTACAATTCTTGTGATTTGAATCTTCTCCTTCTTTACTTTTGTTAGGTCTACCAGTGGTTTATCAATTTTATTAATCTTTTTGATGAACCAGCTTTTTGTTTGATTTGATTTGATTTGTTTGATTGATTTTCTCTGCGACTTTTTTGTTTTCTGTTTCATTGATTTGAAGGACAAGAAGGCTGGTGGTTCAAACCCACCAGTCACTCTTCAGAAGGAAGATGGGGCAATCTACTTCCGTAGTGATACTGCCTTGGAAACCCAAGGAGGGGTCGCTATGTGTTGGGTCTGACTTGAGGCACATAACAACAACAACAATAACATGAATTGATTGGAGTCATTCTATCATGCTTTTTGTCACGTCTTTGGTGTTTCCTTGGTCTGTGTACATTTCTGCAGTGAGTTCAGTTTGTTGGCTAATGCTTTCTCCCTTTTCTTCTTTATAGTTGGTTTTGTGTTTATTAAGCCCATATGTTTTTCTTCCTTCTGGATTTGCTTAGAAGAATTGTTACTTTTCTCTGTGATTACCTTGGAGTATATTCTTGTCTCTATATTTTTTAGAACAGTGAGTGCTGCAAAGACATTGTCATATTTTCCTCTCCATTTGAGGGTTTGTACCTAGAAGTATTATTCCCTCTGATAGGTTAGTTGCTCTTGTTGTGTGCTGATTGAGTTCCTTGTTTTTTAACCTATAATGTTTTACGGTCTTATTTTGAGTATCTATTTCTGATTTGGTTTTAATATTGGTGACATGTATCCTGGTTTTGTTGATCTCTGTTGTAGGTGCTCTAGGGTCTGTACCTAGAAATATTATTCTAGGTTAGTTGCTGTTGTTGTGTGCTGATTGAGTTCCTTGGTTTTTAAGGTATAATGTTTTATGGTCTTATTTTGAGTATCTACTTCTGACTTGGCTTTAATATTGATGACATGTATTCTGGTATTGTTGAACTCTGTGGTAGGTTCTCTACTGGAAGGACTTCCATAAGCATTTCTTGTAGGGTTGGTCTGGTTTTCACAAAGTCCTTCAATTTCTGTTTATCTGAGAATTCCTTGATTTTGCCTTCATATTTGATGGATAATTTGGCTAGATATAGGATTCTTGGTGCAAAGTTTTTTCTTTCAGTGTTTTATATATGCTGTCCCATTGTCTTCTCGCCTACATGGTTACTGCTGAGTAATCGGAGCTCAGCCTAACTGATTATTATGAGTAATATTTCTTTTTTCCCAGCCAGCTCTCAAAATTTTTTCTTTGTCTTTGGTTTTGGAAAGTTTAATTATAATATGCCTCAGTGTTTTTCTTTTGGGATTTATCTTGTGTGGGGTTCTATGAGCTTTTTGGACAAATATCTTTTCTTCCTTCATGATATGGGGGAAGTTTTCTGTTAGCAGGTCTTCCACAATTTTCTCAGTGGTCATTTTTGCCTCTTCTTGTTCTGGAATCCCAATGAGTCTTATATTGTTTCATCTCATGTCATCGCATATAATTCTTAAGTTCTCTTCATTTCTCTTAAATCTTTGTTCTGATTTTTCTTCATACAGGCTACTGTCCAGGGATTTGTTTTCTAGTTGGGATATACGTTCTTCAGCCAGTTCTTATCTACTCTATTGTATTGTGTAATTCTGTCATTTTGTTGCTCATGCGGTGCATATCGGTAGACAACTTCTGCATTTCTAACTGCTGTTATTGTATGAGTTTTGATTGTGCATTAATCTTAATATTCTGTTCCTCAATGATTTTCCTGAGTTCCTCCAGGGAACTGTCTGTGTTCTCCTTGTTTCTGTTTGGGGTTTCCTTAGGCTCTTGTAGAACTCTATAACATATCTTCTGAATTCCTTCTCAGATAATTCTATTGCCTTCTCTTCTTCTATGTATAATGAGACATTTGTTTGTGGTTTTGCTTCTAATGCCTTGTCCTGTTTTTCTGTTTGATTTGAGGTTACCTGTTGTTTCCTGGATATTTTGAGGTTGTCTTTAACTGTTGGTTACATGTTGATTTGTTTTGTCTTCGTTTTATGGTTTAATATTTTGAAAAGGTGAAACTGGTATATTTTATTTTATTATTGATTCAGGTATATTGGATCTCTCTGCAGTTTTCTTTGTGATGGTGGAATCACTGTACGGAATGTGGATATGGGTTTCTGTTTGTCATAAAGAGTGTTTAGAGTTTGAACTAAGATGTTTTATGTTGGCTGAATATGGTTTCTGCTATTGAATGCATGAAATTTTTGACAGAGAAGGTGGGAGCAGAAGAAGGAAAGCTTGCTGTTGCTAGGGTCAGTTTGTAGGGCTTTGAGCAGGCTGCTACTGATGATGTCCTACTGTTATTTTCAAGCCTGTGGCTCAATTTCAGTAAAGATTCCTGTTGTTAGGGTTTTGCCACTTCCTGCCAGGCTGACTCATGCAAAGACCCTGCTCCTGAGGACCCTCGGCGCCAAAAAGCCAATCCAAGGCAAATTCTCAGGTCCGCACTCAGCTGTGGATTTTTGTCTCTCCACCCCATCTGCCCGCAGTGCTGGCTCAATCTGCCCAGACTGTGAACAGCTCAGGAGTTTGTCTGTGATACTGCCCACCTGCAGCCCCAAAGATGAGCACAGTTTCAGCTGTGCTGGAGTCGGGAGGGTGCCTACTAGTAATCTGTGATCCTGATGTCAGTGACAGAGACAAGCACAGACCTCTCGATGCCACCCAAGCTGACTCAAGCCTATTCAGTGACCTGCTGAGGTGGGGAGGGTGAGCTCACCCTACTGGAGCACCAATGAGCTCTCTGCTTAGGTTTCAGTAGTACTACATGTGCCCATTTGCACCTAACCTACCCAAGTTACAGATAAAATCAGGTGGTGAAGTTAGATCCTTGGAATGTTTGCTGGTATGTTGGTGTGGTCACTAGTATGCTGATATAGGGTATCTTCTGCCTTGGCCCAGGGAGGTCTCATGTGGCTGTTCTTGCCTGCCGGTCACTTCCCCAGGGAAGTCTCCAGTGGCCTTTCTTGGCTGCCTGTCTGCATTCCGCCAGGTATATCTTCCTTAATTTTTTTCCCTGTGCCTTTCCTCTAACTCTACTCTTCTGTGTGTGGTACATTCTGATTCAGTGACCTGTTCAGAGCACCAAAATCCCTAATTCAAACTGCTGTACCTAGTTTTTCAAGCACTAATATACTAGAGGAAAATAGCATGGTAATTACAGACAAGACTCCATTTTGAATCCTAGTCAATTTACTCTTATGGATTAACCTACAATTTATGTATTTTTGCCTTATAAAATTATTTTTTTCCTAAGCATCTAACTTAAATGTTCAACTATCTGCTCTCCAGACAGTTTTATATTAGGAATGATGGCCTGTGAACTTTTCAAGGACCTAGCCACACTTCTGTTTAAGACCTTAACAAAATAAAAAAATAAAGATTTCATTCCAAAATATGAGAACAACTTAAGAAAGCAAAATTAATAAATGTTGTTTAAAATATATTACAACAATTTCATTATAGAAATAAACATATTATTTTAACAAAGATCAATTGTGCAGACAGTAGAAAAAGTTATACATTAACTCTGGTAGCATAGTGCCTTGGGCCCTTAACTGCTAACCAGAAGGCTGGTGGTTCAAACCAACCAGCCACTCCTCGGAAGGAAGGTTGGGAAATCTACTTTCATAGTAATACCGCCTCAGAAACCCAAGGAGGGGTCACTATGAGTCAGATCAGACTCAACAGCATGCCACAACAACAACAAAAATTAAATGAGTTGCAAATAATTCAAGAGCAAAATTAGTATAGCAGAGGAAACTCTTTTAAAAACAGCCTAGCCTAAGTGCCCTTCACACCAGTATCATTATGTTTGACTTCCATAACTAGAGTGCCCCTTTTAGGAAATAATTACCTTAGAGATATGGATGTATGGCTGGCCTTGTTGCTTTAAGCAACAGTTTCAAGTTTTGCAACTGACTATTGTTGATGATACTATTTCCAGGTTTTGAGTCTCTCCTCACTAGGGAACACTGATCCATAAAGAGGAAAAAAGAGGCTGTAGTCTGCAACCTGGCCAAAACTACTGACGGCAACAGTATGCAAAGAAGAAGCCAGTCTGATACTCTGTGTGACTTATCGCCAAACTGAAGGGATATTCTGGCATCTTATCCTCTCCTCCTTGCCAATTTCTAGGCTTTCTGATAAATTGAGCATGGGCAAATGAATAGGGCATGTTCAGATAATAAGGACAATCCTGGGACTGATCATTCAGCATCATGGCTCCTCCCTAGAAAAACCTGTCTAAGCCTCTATCCATAAAAAGCAGAGTCTCCTTTGTTCACAGAGCCATCTTAGCAATGCAAGTCCTGATGAGTTCTTTAACTTGGACAAATAAACAAAGTTTCTTCTTTTACTCTCATAGATTCTGAGTCTCTTTAGCTGTACTGAGTGAGACCTGGAATGCTCCAGTTACATTTTCTGGTGAGCCAGGCAGCCAGCAGCCATTGCTCCTGTCTGGACAGGCCACCTGGGACCAGAAGTGGACACCTAGCATGTACTGGAGATTTCTCCAGGTAGACTTCATCTCAGCCCCCTAGTAGACCTCACTCATACCCAACAGTAGCCTTGGAAAGTGATAGAAGAACCTTGGAGATTTTGGTAAGTAACTTGTCTCTTTAAGTATCTGGGACTTGGCTTGTAAATTAACCCAATAACTGTGCAGCCAGACCTGCATATAGGATCCTTCTGGACCTGGTGTTTGAGTAAGGAGAAAAGACAGTAAGGACTAGGTTGTGAAGCCAGTCAAGTGTCATTTTGAGATTGGGTTTGACTAGTCAGTTTGGTTTCGAGATAAAGGAATGTGGGAAATAGCAAGAGCATTCCTGAGTGTTCACCCTTTAGGGTGCATTTTGAAACACTGGGATGAATTTTGTTATGATTCTATTTAAAAAAATAAAAGAGAGAGAGAGAGAGAATTTTCCTGTGCAATGTGGCCTAGCCACAATACTACCTAAGGGAACAAGGAAGCTGTTCCCTACCTAATTATAACACTGTTTTATAATTGGATTTGCATTCTACTAGAAATGGCAAATGGAGTGAAAAATATTACAAAGAAGTTGTTAATGTCATTGTATAATGATAAAGAAACTCTGTAATCTTGCAAGATATGTATGGAAAAAAAGAAACCAAAAAAGCTTCCCCTCCTGTATTGCCAGGAGAGGATCTATATGATACCCTAGGATCACTATAGTCACCTCCACTGTATCTGCCACATCATAACCCTAGCTCAGGACCAGGAAATGAAGTTATTGCTGCTAGTGCAATGAGGCAGAGGTGATGAGAAACTGTCTCCTCTCCACTCCATATGAGGCAGTGTAAACCATATCAGGCTTCAGATTTCACACAGACAGGGCCACATCCTAAGCAGAGTCATCTGCAAGGAGCTTCAGGGCAATATCCTCTTAGATAAGTCCCAAATGCAGGCAGAGAACTAATAAAAGTGCTTGTGCCATTTAGCACATCTGATTTATATAACTGGAAGAATTACACTCCTAGATAAAGAGAGGATCCTCTTAAAATGAACAAACTGTTTTCCTTCGTATTTATTCCTCTTCAGACATCTTGGGTTGAATATCAATCTCTTATTTATTTGTTTATTTATTGGTATATTTTTATTTTAAGACCTTGTTTTACATTCAATGTTACATGTACATTTAATTTTATTCCCCATTTCCCATGTCCAACATTAACCCAGTCTCCTCTCCTCCCTACTTTGTAACCCTCCTCCTGTGTACCTCATATTTATGCTCTCCTGTTTGTCCTGCATTTCCTCAATTTGAATTTTGGTCCTCTGGTGTTCCATGGTCTATTGCTCTAAGGGATGTATTACCATAGAGTATGTGGGTTCATCATCCTGGGTTGAATGATCTGCATGTATCTCTTGTTAACTATTGGGGTGGAAGCCAGCGCTAGGGGTGCATTTTATTCCAGGCCCTGAAGGTATTCTGGGGCCATAGCATTGGTGTCTCACCAGATTTCATCTGACCAGTAAATCTAGTCATTATTGAGTTTTTGGATTTTGTTCCGCGTTTTTCCTCCAGCTCTATCCAGGATATCCAGATTTGATCCTTTCCTGAGTGGAAAGGCACCATCTAGTTCTTCTGGTCTTTATGGTCATTGTGTTCTATGGCTGATTGCTTACAAATGTCCCCCCCCCTTTTTTTTTCATTCTTCTTTACTTCTGACACTAGGAGAATGTTAGCTGAATCTCAGAAGGCCGCTGGAAAGCTTTTAAGACCCCAGTTCCTACTCATCAATATAAGATGTGGAGCAAGGATTTCATGTATTTTGTTGTGCCAATTGATTCTGGTGTCCCCCAGTACTATGTTCCTGAGACAGCAGATATATTGAATCTCTCTCCCATAGTGTCTGGTTGTCTGTGAGGGATTACTCTGTGTCTGTCTTCTATTGTTTCTGTAAGGATTGCAAATATTTTATATCACTAGGGTCTGTGCAAGATTACCTTCAGCTGAATCAATCTATCCTTGGTCTAGAGTATACTTCTGTTCACTAACCCCCATCTGATCATCTCAGGTGTTTATGTGTTTACCTGTAGCCTGGTGTTTGGTGTTAATAATGGCAATGCAGTATTGTGGACACATTGGTTGGTATTAGCATCTGTTGGCTATCTCTTATGTGCACAATTCAGTATCCTCTCATTTCCTAATGTTATCATGGTGGTCACAGATCCTTCCAGTATATCCCTTCCCCTACCCACATCAGCATGTAGGCCACAACTAGCCCGAAATTAATCCCTCCCCTCCCCCCCCCCATCCTGATAACCTACTAAGTGAGTTCCCTTTCCCAAGCAAACCCTTCTGTTTCTTTTTACAGTAATGGGCTCATAGAGTACTAGTCTTTCTGTGATTGACTTATTTCACTCAGCTTAATGTCCTCCAGGTTCATTCACGTTGTGAAATGATTTGCATATCCCTCATTGTCCTTTAATGTAGCATAGTATTCCATTGTGTGCATATACCAGAATTTGGTTATCCAGTAATCCATTGATGGGCATTTAGGTTGTTTCCATCTCTTTGCTATAGTGAATTGTGCTGTGTTGGACATTGTTGTTGTTGTTATGCATCATCGAGTAGGACCCAACTCATAGCAACCCCTTCTTGGGTTTCCAACACATTATCACTATGGAAGTAGATTGCCCAACCTTCCTTCCAAGGAGTGGCTGGTGGGTTTGAACCACCAGTCTTCTGGTTAGCAGTCAAGTACCTTTAGC
>NW_006921664.1:36607-38538 GCF_000298275.1 Orycteropus afer afer | reverse complement strand
CATAAGAATTTAATTTTTAAAAGGTACCAGTCATCTAGCTTCTCTTCTATCTCCTGCACATTCTGGGTTATGCTTGAAAGTCTATTTGCCTTAAATTAGGGCTCCCAGATTTGCCCCTATTTTATCTTTCATGAATTTTATAGTTTTAGGTTTTACATTTAAGTCTTTGATCCAGCTTGAGTTTGTTTTTGTGCATGGGGGGAGGTATGGGTCTTGTTTCATTTTTCTACAGGTGGATATCCAGTTTTGCAAGCACCATTTGTTAAAAAGGCTACCGGTTCCCCATTTAATGGGTTTTGGACCTTTGTCAAAGATCAGTTATCCATAGATGAATGGGTCTGTATGTGGACTTTCAGTTTTGTTCCATTGGTCGCTCTGTCTATCATTGTACCAATACCATGCTGTTTTGACTGCTGTGGCTGTATAGTAGTTCTTAAGATCCGGGAGTGTGAGACCTCCCACTTTGCTTTTCTTCTTGAGAAGAGCTCTGCTTATTCGAGGTCTCTTTCTTTTCCATATGAAATTAGTAATAACTTTTCCTGTGTCCTTAAAGAATTTTGTTGAAATCTGGATGGGGATTGCATTAAATGTGTAGATTGCTTTAGGTAGTATTGACATTTTCACAATATTTACTCTACCTATCCATGAACAAGGTAGGTTCTGCCTTTTATGTAGTACCCTTGTTGTCTCTTGGAAAAATGTTTTATAGACTTCTTTATATAGGTCTTTTGTGTCTCTGGTGAGATTTATTCCTAGATAGTTTATCTTTTTAGTAGCTATAGTAAATGGTATTGTTTCCCTTATTTCTTTATCAGAGGGCTCTTTGTTGGCTAGAGGAATCCAACTGGTTTTTGTATGTTGGCCTTGCATCCTGTCACTTTGCTGAACCTCTCTATTAGTTCCAGTAGGTTTTTTTTTTTTTTTATTTATTATTGAATCACTTGGGTTTTCTATGTACAGGATATATCATCCTCAAATAGAGATAGTTTTAGTTCCTCTTTGCCAATTTGCATGCCTTTTACTTCTCTTTCTTGCCTTATTGCCCTGGCCAGGACTTCCAATACAATGTTAAATAGAAGTGGTGGTAGAGGGCATCTCCATCTGGTTCCCACTCATGAGGGGAATGCTTTGAGTCTCTCTCCATGACTAATGACGCTGGCCATTGGCTTTGCATATATACCCTTTATTAGGTTGAGGAATTCTGCTTCAATCCCTATTTTGCTGAGATTTCTGAACAGGAATGAATGTTGGATATTATCAAATGCCTTTTCTACATCGATTGGTATAATCATATGGTTCTTTTATTCTCTTTTCTTTATGTGGTGGATTACATTGATTGATTTTCTGATGTTGAACCACCCTTGTAAACCTGGTATGAATCCTACTTGGTCTGGGTGTATTAATTTTTGGATATGTTGTTGGATTCTGTTGGCCAGGATTTTGTTAAAGATTTTTGAATCTATGTTCATGAGGGATATTGGTCTGTAGTTTTCCTTTCTAGTGGTGTTTTTCCCTGGTTTTGGTATGAGTGTTATGCTTGCTTCATAAAATGAGTTTGGGAGTACTCTATCTTTTCTGTGTTCTGGAATAGGTTGAGTAGCATAGCTGTCAACTCTTCTCTGAATATTTGATAGAATTATCCAGTGAAACCATCAGAGCCATTGCTTATCTTTGTGGGAAGTTTTTTTTTTTTTTTTTTTTTTAATGAACTGTTCAAATTCTTCTTTTGTTAAAGCTCTGTTCAAGGTTTCTATCTCTGAGTGGGATAATTTAGGTAGGTCTTGTGATTCTAGAAACTTTTCCATCTCTTCTAGGTTCTCAAATCTTGGTGTAGAGTTTTTCATAATATTCTGTCATATCTTTTTTATTTCAATTGGTTCTGTTGTGATGACACCATTTTCATTTACAATTCTTGTGATTTGAATCTTCAT
>NW_006921664.1:6970-10883 GCF_000298275.1 Orycteropus afer afer | reverse complement strand
TTCTTTGACAAATATCTTTTATTCCTTCATGATATGGGGGAAATTTTCTGTTAGCAGGTCTTCCAAAATTTTCTCAGTGTTTTATTTTCACCTCCTCTTGTTCTGGAATTCCATTGAGTCTTATGTGATTTTGTTTCATGTCATCCCATATAATTCTTAGGTTCTCTTCATTTCTCTTAAATCTTTGTTCTAGTTTTTCTTCATATAATCTAGTTTCCAGGGATTTGTCTTCTAATTGGGATATGCATTCTTCAGCCAGTTCTAACCTACTCTTTTGTGCTTCTACTGTGTTGTGTAATTCTGTAATTTTGCTATTCATCCTCTGGTTTTCTATTTGCTGTTTTTGTATAATTTCTCATTGTGCATTAATCTTATGATTTTGCCCTTGAATGATTTTCCTGAGTTTTTCCAGGGAAGTATCTGTGTTCTTGTTTCTTTTTGGGGTTTCCTAGGCTCTTGTGAAGCTCTATAAATATATCTTCTAAATTCCTTCTCAGATAATTCTATTACCTCCTATTCCTCCATGTATAATGAGACCTTTGTTTGTGGTTTTGCTTCTAATGCCTTGTCCTGTTTTTTTTTTTTTTTAATTTAATTTTTATTTATTTACTTTTTATTTGAGGTTGCCTTTTGTTTCCTAGACATTTTGAGTTTGTCTTTAACTGTTGGTTATGTATTAATTTGTTTTTTCTTGGTTTTATGGTTTAATATTTTGAAAAGTTGAAGCTGGTGTATTTTATTTTTTTTAGTTATTAATTCAGTTATGCTGGGTTGATCTGTGGTTTTCTTTGTGATGTTGGAATCACTGTGTGGAATGTGGATATGGGTTTCTTTTTGTCATAAAGAGGGTTTAGAGTTTGATCTAGGAGGTTTTATGTTGGATGAATGTGGTTTCTTCTAATGGATGAGTGAAGTTATTAGTGGAGAAGGTGGGGGCATAAGAAGGAAAGCTTGCTGTTTCTAGGGGCATTTTCTAGGGCTTTGAGCAGGCTGCTATTGATGATATACTGTTATTTACAGGCCTTCAGCTCAATTTCAGCAAAGATTACAGTTGTTAGGTAGTTGCCACTTTCTGCCAGGATCAGGTACATGCAAAAACCCAACACCTTCCTGGCTCTGTGATCCTCTGTGGAGGTTTCTCTCTCTGGATCTGCCTACCTGTAGTGCAAGCCCAACTGGCCCAGACCACGATCTGCCTTGGAAGTTCCTCTGTGGGTCTGTCCACCTGAGGTTCCAAAAAGTCACTTGGTTTCAGCTGCGCTGGAGTCAAGAGAGTGCCTTCTAGTAATCTGTGGTCCCAATATTACTGATAAAGTCAAGCGCAGGCTGCTCAGTGCAAATAAGCTGACCCAATCCTACTTGGTGACCCGCTGAGGGGGCACCTCCCTGGACCTGCCCTCCTGTAGTACTTAAGTACTTTGTTAACCCCTGAAGAACAGAGAATGGTGTTAGAGAGGCTAGAGAAGAAGCATAGCACTGGAATGATGCCCAGTCTAATAACTCCAGAGTGGATGAAAACTTTCCCCTCTGTGACCACCAGTGTAATCTGAATAATGCTGCTGAGTATAGTAGACTTGCTCAATATTAGGATTGTTTGCTAATATGGCTCAGAGGTGGGATTCCAAAACAAAGAAGTCTAAATAAAATTTATGAGATCAGGCAGAAGACAGGAGGACATTTCTGTTTTCCTTGAAAGATTTTTCTTAACTTTTAGAGAATATACTGATTCACATCCTGAGCAACCAAAGAATGTGAAAATGGTCAATGCTAGTTTCATTGGGCAAAGTGTCTCTGACATGAAGAAGAAGCTCCAGAAAACAGAAGAGAGCATTATCATGGTCATTGGACATTCAGTGAAACTAGCATTCTGTGATAAACTAACATTAGAGACAAAGAAAACTAACATTAGAGACAAAGAAAATGAGAAATTGCAACATGTTAAAGAAGATCTTACAGCTAAGCACCAAGCTACTTTGCTTCACAGAGGAACCCTCTAAGACAAAGAAAAGGAAGCCCACCTACTGATGAAATAAAAAATAAGACTTCATTCAGACAGACAGAAAGAAAGAAAGGAAGAAATAAATAAAGAAAGAAAAGCCAGTGGGTCTATTGTAAAGAAAATAACATTGGAAAAAGAAATGTCCCAAAATTCTCAAATGAGTAGAAGGGGCTACTCAATGCCCACCTTAATTCATGAAGATTCTGAATAGAGGAGACCAGAAGCAGAACTTCAACTTGAACCTCTGGTTATAATGTAGAAGAAAGTTCATATATGGGACTCACCCATCCAGTCCTCACTCACTTGACAGGCCCATCTTCACACAAGAAAATTTCAATAATGGAGATTTCAGGCAGAGAGAATGCTCAGTCCTTCCTACAATGCTTAATGTGTTCTCTCCCAGGGAAAGTAAAGATTGTAACTCATTCGTTTCTGTACTCACCAGAGTTTCCAGTTCTCTTGCTGGCAAGAGGCTTCACCACAAACTACAAGGTGAAATGTATTTTGAATATGGACAAATGCATGCAGATATGCCAGTAGAGCACAGGTGGAAAGCTCACTTAATACTCTGCAGGACCAAGGTAGTTAATGAAAAAGGACCATACACTTTCCTGATCAGAACTGCAAAAGCAAATTAATCCCCTTGTTTTGGTCACTGAACAGCCTGGGTGTGCTCTCAATGTACTCTGATAAATGTACAGTTATTGCCTAGGATTACCACACCAAAAATTAACCAATACCTTCTCAACAGGCCCAAATCACTATTCATCAGCTAATCAGTAAATATTGAAACTTTAGGCTGCTGAGGCCCTGCCATTCACCTTTCATTACTCCTATATTGCTGGTGAAGAAAAAGGATGGAACTTATGGTTCTACTCAGGATCTCTGAGCAATTTATCAGGTAATGGGTCACCATGTCCATGTAAAGTGTAAGGTGAAAATCTTTACACTTTGCTTTCTACTAGAGCACCTGTTTGGGCTTGGTTTTCTGTGCTGGATTTGAGAGCTGCTTTTTTTTTTTTTTGCATCCCATTAGATGGAGAGTGAAGAAATTTTTGCCTTTGAGTGGGAGAACTACAACAAAAGACAGAAAGAACATTATTGCTTGACTGTTCTTTCTCAGTGGTTCAAAAGCTCATCCCGTTTGTTTGAGACCACCCTAGCAAAGGAGCTACAGAGATTTGGATTAGTCAGGGGAATTTTATTGCAGTATGTAGATGGTATTCTCATTGCTAGTAAGGATGAGTTGACCTGTAGCAGGTATATTATACTTGTTTTAGACTTTTTTCCTGAAGCAGGGTACCAAGTATGCCAAGAAAAATTCCAATCTGTTCGAGGAAAGATTACCTACCTAAGATTTAACATCAGTAAGGGACAATAAGTGTTACAGCCAAAGAGAAATCAAGTCATTTGTAGGCTGGTCTCACCCGAGAATCATGGGCAGCTTAATGGTTTCCTGGGTATGGCTGGTTTTGTAGGATTTGGATCCCAAATGCTAGAGTTTTGACCAAGCCTTTTTTATATTCCCTTTTGGTGAGGAAAGCGAATGACCTCTTTATATGGAGTAACCAAGAGTAACTTTCTTACAATCAAGTTAAAAGTGCTTTATTAGAGGCTTCATCCCTGGAACCACTTGATTTGCATAAGCCCTGTGATTTATTCATACATTAGCATCAAGGCGTTGTTATAGGGGTCTTAATTAAACATTTAGGCTCATGGAAATGTCAGGAAGCTTATTTTTCAGACTTTAGATTCAGAAACTCACAGATGACTAGCCTGTTTAAAAGCAGTAGCAGCAAGTCCAAGCTAGAGAGAAACTGACCTTGGGACAACTGGTCCAAGTACATGCTGCTTACTCAATCTTAAACTTCTTATAAAAAGACTTCTTATAAAAAGAATTTGGGGGCACCCCCC
>NW_006921664.1:4460-5240 GCF_000298275.1 Orycteropus afer afer | reverse complement strand
TCAGTTGATGGACACCTAGGTTGTTTCCATCTTTTGGCTATTGTAAATAGTGCTGCGATGAACATGGGTGTGCATATATCTGTTTTTGCCATGGCTCTCACTTCTTTAGGATATATACCTAGTATTGGAATAGCTGGGTCAAATGATATTTCTTGTTTAAACTTTTGAAGGAATCGCCATACGGCTTTCCACAATGGTTGTACCATTTTACAGTCCCACCAGCAGTGGATGAGAGTCCCAATCTCTCCACAACTTCACCAGCATTTGTTATTTTCTGTCTTGATGAACTTTGCTACTAGTGCTGGAGCAAGATGGTACGTCGTTGTTGTTTTGATTTGCATCTCTCTAATAGCTAATGATCATGAGCATTTCTTCATATGTTTGTTGGACGCTTGAATATCCTCCTTGTTGAAGTGTCTATTCATGTCTATTTATGTCTTCTGCCTATTTTTAAATTGGATTGTTTGTCTTTTTGTTATTGAGGTGTTGGAGTTTTCTATAAATTCTAGAGATAAGTCCCTTGTCAGATATGTTATACCAAATATTTTTTCCCAATCTGCAGATTCTCTTTCAGCTCTTTTGGAGAAGTCTTTGGAAGCACATAAAAATTTAATTTTTAGAAGGTCTCAATCATCTAATTTCTCTTCTGCTCTTTGTGCATTTTGAGTTATGCTTGATAGTCTATTTATGCCATATATTGTTGTTGTTGTTGTTATGTGCTGTCGAGTCGACCCCCGACTCATAGCGACCCCTCCTTGTGTTTCCGAGGCAGTATCACTA
>NW_006921664.1:0-1570 GCF_000298275.1 Orycteropus afer afer | reverse complement strand
AAAAAAAAAAAAACAACTTCTGTTCTTATTTTTTTTTCTATAGCCTTTCTATTTTCTGTTTCATTGATTTCTGCTCGAATCTTGATTATTTCCTTTCTTCTGGTGACTGTAAGCTTTTCTTCCTGTTCTTTCTCTAATTGTTGGAGATGTTGGTTTAAAGTGTTGATTTTGGCTCTTTTTTCTTTTTTGATGTGTGCATTGATTGCTATAAATTGACCTCTGATCACTGCTTTTGCTGTGTCCCAAAGATTTTCGTATGCTGTGTTTTCATTCTCATTTGATTCAAGGAATTTTTTAATTTCAATTTTGATTCCTTCTCTTACCCTGTCTTTCTCAAGGAGGGTGTTGTTCAGTATCCATGTTTTAGTGCTTTTCTGTTGATATCCTGTTGTTAATTTCTAATTTGATATTATTGTGATCTGAGAAGATGCTTTGCAGTATTTTGATGTTTTTACATTTATTAAGGCTTGCTTTATGGCCTCACACATAGTGTATTATGGAAAATGTTCCATGTGCACTAGAGAAAAATGTACATTGTGCTGCAATTTGGTGAAGTGCTCTGTAGATGTCTATAAGGCCAAGTTGGTAGATTGTATTTTTTAGCTCTTCTGCATCTTTATTGAGTTTCTTTCCAGTTGTTTTATCTCTCAAAGAAAGTGGTATATTAAAGTCTCCCACTATGACTGTGGAGTCATCTATTTGGCAGTTCAACTCTTTTAAACTCTGACTTATGTACTTTGGGGCTCTTTCATTGGGTCCATAGATATTTATTATGATTATATCTTCATGATCATTTGATCCTTTAATCATTATATAATGTCTTTCCTTGTCTCGTAGGGTGTTTTTGTCTTAAAGTCAATTTGATCAGAAATTAATATTGTCAATCCTGTTCTCTTACAGTTGCCATTTGCTTGATACATCTTTTTCCAACCTTTTATTTTTAGTCTATTTTTATCTTTATCTCTAAGTTGTGTCTCTTGTAGGCAGCATATGGATGGGTTTTATTTTCTTATCCAGTCTGCAAGTCTCTGTCTCTTGAGTCATACATTTAATCCAGTCACATTCAGGGTAATTATTGACATGTATGAATTTGTTGCTGTCATTTTGGTATGTGTTTTTTCATGGTGTCCCTGGATTCTTTGTTCCATATTCTTTTCTGTGCTGAGCTCATTATATTTATGAATCGTGTTATCATTTCCTTTTTTGATGTTGTATTAGTATATGCTGAATATTTATGCTTGTCCTCTTTTCTATTGTCATGTGAAAGTTTATAATTTTTCTTTGAGGTTACCCTATGATTTATAAATTTATTCCTGAGTTTAGAACAGTCCATTCTAACTTTCAACTCTCTTATCTTCCTCACCATTTTGAAGTTCTGTGACTGCACAGTCTTTTCCCTCTTTTTGTTTATAGCTGTCCTCACTTGCCAATTGATGTCTCTGGTTCCCTGTTTACAATCTTATATGCTCATTTTACTTTATATATGTCCATAGCTGTGGTTTCTGGGTTATGTTATCTTGTGTATTAATGGTCGGTTGTTATTTGCTATTTTTGGTTCTCTGTTCAAAGG
>NW_006921663.1:12195978-12196496 GCF_000298275.1 Orycteropus afer afer | reverse complement strand
TAAAAATAATTATGCTGAGTGAAAGAACACAGAGATAGTGACTTCAAAACAATTTTAGAATATGTAAAATAATGTAAATAATGATAGAAAGCATATCAGTGGGTAACTAGGAATTGAAGGAGGAATGAGGCGGCAGGAAAGAAACACAAAAAGGCAGGAGGAAGTTTTAGGAGGCAATGGATATGTTCAGAACCTTTTCTGTGGTGATATTTTCATAAGTGTATACATATGAAGGAGCTCTGGTGGGGCAGTGTCTAAAGCATTTGACTATTAACCAGAAGGTTGGATGTTCAAACCCACCAGTTGCTCCATGGAAGGAAGATGAGGCAATCTACTTTTATAAAGATTACTACCTTAGAAACCCAATGGGGGTTACCATGAGTTGGAATTGACCAGATGGCAGTGAACTTGGTTTTAGTTTGGCATACATATGAAAAAACTTAATGAATTATATACTCTAAAGAATTGTAATGTGTTGTATGTCAATTTTTCTGCCATAAAGCTAATAAGCATTTCAA
>NW_006921663.1:12193266-12194378 GCF_000298275.1 Orycteropus afer afer | reverse complement strand
TAAAATACAAGCAGAACAGCTTTCTAGTATTATTTGCTTTGAGCTAAAATCAATCTGACATCAGCAAAGATATCTCTCATCCCAAGTCCTCTTTCCTGCTTCCATCCCAAATCCAGATTGAATTTCTGGAATTTCCTTTTCCATATGCTGCTGCAACCCTTTTTGAATTTTCTTGAGCAAGATTTTACTTGTGTGTGATATTAATTATATTGTTTGATAATTTCCACTTTTGTTGGATCATCTTACTTTGGAATGATTGGTTGGCCAGGGACCTGTTTACCAAATTTCCTGGTATAGACAAGTAACTATCTTCAGAGCTGCATTCATGTGTTGAAACATGTCAATGAGTATTGCCTCAATTCCTGGAGCCTTGATTTTCACCAATTCCTTCAGTGAAGCTTGGAATTCTTACTTCAATACCTTTGGTTTTTGATCATAGCCCACCTCCTGATATAATGGAAATTCAATCAATTTTTTTTTTTTTGGCACAATGACTGCGTATTCCTTCTGTCTTCTTTGATGCTTCCTGCATCATTCTATATTTTGCCTCTATAATTGTTCAATATTGCAATTTGAGGCTTGAGTTTTTTTATTCAGCTCTTTCAGCTTGAGAAATGCTGAGTGTCATCTTCTCTTTTGGTTTTCTAACTCTAGATCTTTGCACTGTATATATATATATACAGTAATTTACTTTGACTTTTCTAGCTCCCCTGTGAAATCTGTTCAGCTCTTTTATTTCAATATTTCTTCTTTTCATTTTATCTACTACCTTTTCAAGTGCAAGTTTCAGAGTCTTATGACATTCATTTTTGTCTTTTCTTCCTTTGTCTTTTTAATGTCCTTTTCTTTTGTTCATGTGAGATGTTCTTGATATCATCTCACAACTTGTCTAATCTGTAGATAGTGGTGTTCAATACATTAAACCTATTCTTCAGCTGTTCTCCAAATTCAGCAAGATATACTCAAGGTCATATTCTGGTTCTTGTGCACTTGTTTTAATTTTCTTCAGCTTCAACTTGAAATTGTGTATGACCAGTTGTTGATCTGTTGCACTGTCAGCTCCTGGCCTTGTTTTAACTAATGATATTGAGCTTCTCCATTGCCTATTTCCA
>NW_006921663.1:12190690-12192431 GCF_000298275.1 Orycteropus afer afer | reverse complement strand
ACTGTTATTCATAAGGTTTTCAATGACCAATTCTTTCAGAAATGGATGGCCCTATCCTAATTCCCATTCTCTCTGGCTGGAAGCTCCACTGAAACCTGTCATCACAAATTATTGGCAGGCTCTGCTGATAATATGGTAATTAAGGGTTTGAAAATTTATGCCCAACTAGTGGCATTTCAGAAGAATGATCTGGTGGTCCATTTCTGAAAAATAAGCACTGAAAATCTTATGGATTATGGTACATATGGGATGGTCATGACTTGAAATTAATTGTACAATGACTAGATTTGTCTTTAGTTATTAAAGGGGACCCATCATACCAATTATACAAAATGTTATAAGGATAATATATAAACAATGAGACAGAGAAAAGAGAAATATATACATGTAATATTTTACCACAAATTAGATGAAATTCATGATCAGCAGTTTCTTCAAAGAATTAAAAAAAATGGATATATTAAATAATGTCTGGAAGAAGAGATTTTATAAAATTATAATAATGTGGAATATAAACTCGAAAAGTTCTGAGGAAAAGAATAGAAAAGAAAGCATTTCAGAAATAAAGACCTCTTTTAAGGACTCAAAAGATAAAATAATTCTGCATCAAAACATAGTTGATGACATTAAAAAATGGGCTTAAGTGAAAGTGAGAAAAATAAATTCAAAATAAGCAAAAATTTAAACATGATTAGAGAGAAAATTTACAGTTGTGCATGTTAATCAATTTTATTCCAAATACCTATAATCCTTGAATCAGTTTGTATCCCTGCAAAAAAGAAACAAATGAAAGGCTAAATATGTATTAAGTATTTGATTCAAGAAACTCTTCTAAATTTTTCAAAAAAGGATTTGATTTACAGCACAATGTTTCACAAATTGTTCCATACAAAATGTGTTGGACCCAACAAATCATGTACCAGGCTTACAAGCTGCCGAATGAATCCTTTGATAACATAGAGGGTTGGAGTAATTATTTTACCTTAAAAAACAAAACAAAACAAAACAAAACAAAACAAAAAAACTCATGCTTCTGATATTGCCATAGCAAATTCCAAATGAGAAGAGAACTGAGCGATGACTATACAATCTTCAAGGAAAGTAAGAGTGACCAGAGAACTTTGATGTGAGCCAAACCATAATTGACATACAGGAAATAAAATACATGTATTTTCAAACAATGAATCTTGTTCTACTCTTGAAGAAACTACTGGATTACTAATTTTAGTCGATGAACACATAAAAAGAAAAACAAGGACAAATGTCCAAAACAAAATGTACTGTTTTAAATGAAATGTATTATGTTGTTGTTGTTATGTGCCCTCGAGTCGGTCCCATCTCATAGAAACCCCTCCTTGGGTTGCCGAGGCAGTATCACTATGGAAGTAGATTGGCCAACCTTCCTTCCGAGGAGTGACTGGTGGGTTTGAACTGCCAGCCTTCTGATTAGCTGTCAAATGCCTTCGGCACTATGCTACCAGAGCTCCTAAATGTATTATACACATGATTAAGTGAAAATAAGATGTTATTTTATAAATGTAGTCAATAAAATAATATGCAATTTATTTTACAGTGAGGATTCAAAGGTATTCAAAACTCATAAATCAAGAAGTAGGTATACAAATACATTTAAAATGTAAAGACAGCCATTAAAATAAACATGTTTATAGATTAAAAGGAGCTCTGATAGCTCAGTGCCTAAGGCCATTGACTGCTAACCAGAAGGCTGGTGGTTCAAACC
>NW_006921663.1:12189641-12190200 GCF_000298275.1 Orycteropus afer afer | reverse complement strand
AAGAAAGGTGTTTGAAATAAACATAGATTATATAAACTAAGGGGAAAACTGTTTTTAAGGTTTTCACTGGCCAATTCTTTGCAGAAGTGGATGGACTCTTCCTTCTCCTGGGCCAATAAGTAGCATCATGGTGAATGGAGAAAAGATTGAAGTTGTAAAAGATTTCATATTACTTGGTTCCACAATCAACACCAATGGAAGCAGCAGTCAAGAAATCAGAAGCCATATTGAACTGGGTGAATCTACTGCAAAAGGCCTCTGTAAAGTGCTGAAAAGCAAAGATGTCTCTTTGAATACTCAGGTGCACTTAATCCAAGTCATGGTATTTTCAATAACCTCATATTCATGTGGAAGCTTGACAATGAATAAGGAAGACATGAGAAGAGTTGATGTTTTTGAGTTGTGGTGTTGGTGAAGAATATTGAAAGTACCATGGAATGACAGAAGAATGCATACATCTGTCCTGGAAGAAGTGTAACAAAAATGCTCCTTGGAAGCAAGAATGGCCAGACTTGTCTCATTTTCTTTGGTCATGTTATCAGAAGGGACATTCCCTGGA
>NW_006921663.1:12187641-12189091 GCF_000298275.1 Orycteropus afer afer | reverse complement strand
GGGTACAACTCAATGGCATATAACAACAACAACAACATGTACTAAGGGATCCTGATTGCACAGTTGTTAAGCACTCTGCTATTAATGTAAATGGACATGTTTGGAACCCACTAAATCACTTCACATATAAAAGATGTGGCAGTCTATTTAAGTAAAGATCACAAATTTGGAAATCTTATGGGGAGTTCTACTCTGTTCTATGTTGTTGTTGTTGTTATATGCTGTCGAGTTAGACCCAACTCATAGCGACCCCTCCTTGGGTTTCAGAGGCAGTATCACTACGAAAGTAGATTGCCCCATCTTCCTTCTGAGGAGTGGCTGATGGGTTTGAACCACCAGGCTTCTGGTTAGCAGTCAAGTGTCTTAGGCACTATACTACCAGAGCTCCCATTCTGTTCTATAGTGTCACTATAAGTCAGATTAAACTCAATTGTAACATGTTTACATACTACACACTCTTGTAAGTGATTGAAAAGCATAATCAATCTTGCCAACAGCATTATGATGAAGACATTTTTTTCTTTCTCATTTAACTGAAAAAGGAACTGAAAAACCAATACAAGATGAAGTACTTTGTCCAAGATTATATGTTGAAGCCACTGACACAGACTGTTATCAAAGCCATTACTCATAGTAATGAATTAAAGAATGAAACACTTGTAGTAGTACAAAGCTCATTTAAGGATTGTTTAAAAACAAGCAAACAAGAAAAACAAAAATCACCACCACCATAATATACAATAAGAAGTTTAACTGCCAATAATACCTATGCTGATGGAAGTGAGGAAGTGCAAATACCCAAAATACCAGAGGATAATAGGAGCATACTCATAGATAGGGAGTAACATAAATTTTAAAAAATATAATAGCATTCTTATTGACTTAATGGCAGAAGCAATAGCAAGCATAATGGAACATATGAAAAGAATCTACTGATTATATCAGAAGGATAAATGTCCTGAGTGTGATAAATGGAATAAGTAGCACACCATCCCTGCACAAACTACCTGAATCTGATACATAGACCTGCCTGTTTGACTATTATTTTTACTCTATTACAGCTACCAGAACTATATAAAATAAAGTAATATAAGTCATTAATTTAATAAAGCATAAAATAAATATTCATTGAGGTTGAACTGCTATATAAGCCAAGTCAATAGCCATTTCCCTTAAATATACTAAAGATAAGTAAGTATGATACTATTTTAACATCATCAAGCCAATATCACAATATTCAATACAAAATTCAAGATGAGAATCTTATTTTTATTAAAAGCATGGGGTGGAGGGAAATACATCAAAGTAAAATCAACCTACAGGACTGTAAACTGGGAACCAGAGACAACAATTGGTAAATGAGAACAACTACAAACCAAAAAAGAGGGAAAAATAGTGCATTTATAGAATTTCTAAACGCTGAGGAAGTCAGTACACTTATGATATAGAA
>NW_006921663.1:12182899-12186336 GCF_000298275.1 Orycteropus afer afer | reverse complement strand
CAAAAAAGTCTATAGTCAACAGAAGAAAATAATAGTGTCAAGCCGAAATAAATGAAATAGAAAATAGAAAGACAATAGAAATGATCAACAAGACCAGAGGTGGTTCTTTTAAAAGATTAATAAAATTGACAAAGCATGGACAAAATTAACAAAGGAAAAGCATATTCAAATAACACAAATAAGAAATTAAAATGGTGACATCACAACAGAACCAACAGAAATAAAAATAATAATATTAGGATAGTATGAAGAACTATACTTCAACAAATTTGAAAAACTACAAAAAATGTTCAGATTTCTAGAAACACACTGCTTACTTAAACTAACAAAGACTGAGGTAGAAAACTTGAACAGACCCATAACAAAGGAGGAAGTAGAACAGGTCATAAAAAAGGTACCAACCAAAAGTCCTGGCTCAGATGATTTTCACTAGAGAATGACACCAATCATTCAGAGAAGAGCTTACATCAATTCTACTCAAGCTATTTCAGAACATAGAAAAGGATGAAATTCACCCAAACTCATTTTAAGAAGTAAGCAAAACCCTGATACCTAAATCAGGAAAAGGTACCACTAGAAAGGAAAAGTACAGATTAATATCCCTCATGAACACAGAAGCAAAAATCTTCAACAAAATCCTAGTGAATAGACTCCAATCGTATATAAAAAAAAAATAATAATAATACTTCATGACCAAGTTGGATTCATACCAAGTATGCAAGGATGGTTCAGCATTAGAAAATCAATGTAATCCATGACATAAATAAAATAAAGGAAAATAAACATATTATCACATCAATAGGTGCAGAAAAGGCACTTGATAAAATCCAAACACCCTTTCCTGAACAAAACTCTCAGAAAAACAGGAACAGAAGGGATATTCCTCAATAGAAGACACATAGGCAAAACCAATAGCCAACCTTATTCTCAATTGAGAGAGACTAAAACCATTCCCCTTGCAAACAAGATGAAACAAGGATGCCCTCTATCTCTAGTTCTATTCCACATTGTATTCAAAGTCCTGCTCTTTGTTGTTAAGTGTCTTCTTGGACTCATAGCAACCTTATGTACAACAGAATGGAACACTGCCCAGTCCTGTGCCAGCCTCACAATCCTTGCTATACCTAAGACCATTGTTGCACCCACTGTGTCAATTCATCTTGTTTAGGGCCTTCCCTTATTTTGTTTACCCTCTGCTTTACCAAGCATGATATCTTTCTTCAGGGAATGGTCCCTTCTGACAACATGACCAAAGTAGGTGAGATGGTGTCTGGCCATTCTCACTTCCAAGGAGTGTTCCAGCTTCACTTCTTTCAAGACAGATTTGTTACTTCTTTTGGCAGTCCATGGCACTTTCAGGATTCTTCTCCAACACCACAAATCAAAAGCATCAACTCTTCTCAGTCTTCCTTATTCATTGTCCAGTTCTCACATGTATTTGAGGTGATTGAAAATACCATGGCTTGGAGTAGGTGCACCTTACTCTTCAAGGAAACATCTTTGCTCTTCATCACTTGAAAGAGATCTTTTGCAGCATATTTACCCAATCCTATATATTGTCTAATGTCTTGATTGCTGTTTCCACTGGTGTTGATTGTAGAACCAACTGATATGGAGACTACAACTTAATTTTTTTTTTCTCCATTTATCATGATGCTGCTTATAGGTCCAGTTGTGAGGATTTTTGGTTTCTATATATTGAGGTGCAATCCATACTGCAACTGTAGTCTTTAATCTTTACCATTAAGTTCTTCAAGTCTCCACTTTCAGCAAGCAAAGTTGTGTCATTTGCTTATTACAGGGTGTTAATGAGTCTTCCTCCTATCCTGATGTCATGTTCTTCTTCATATAGTGCAGCTTCTCAGTTTATTTGTTCAGCATACAGATTGACTAAGTATTGTGAAATAATACAACCCTGATGCACTCCCTTCCTGATTTTAAACAAAGCAATAATTTCTTGTTGTGTTCGAATGAAAGCCTCCTGGTACAATTAAGTGTCCTGGGATTCCCAGTCTTTCAATATTACCCACATTTTTTTTTTTTTTTTTTTTTATGATTCACACTATCAAATGTTTTTGCATAGTCAATAAAACACAAGTAAACATCTTTCTGATATTCTTTGCTTTGAGCCAATATCCATCTGACATCAGCAATGATATCCCTTATTCCTGTCCTCTTCTATAACCAGCTTAAATTTCTGGAAGTTCTCTGTCAATATGCTGCTGTAACAATTTTTTGAATTACCTTCAGCAAAATTTTATTTTCATGTGATATGAATGATATTGTTTGATAATTTCCACATTCTGTGGGATCACCCTTCCTTGGAATGGGTACAAATATGGATCTCTTCCATTCAGTTGGCCAGTTAGCTGTCTTCTGAATCTCTTCACATAGCCGAGTGACTGCCTCAAGCAGAGCGACCACTTGTTGAAACATCTCAATAGGTATCTTGTCAACTTCTGGAGCCTTGTTTTTCACCTTTTTTTTTTTTCCAGTGCAGCTTCTATTTCTTCCTTCAGTACCATTGTTTCTTGATCATACGCCACCTCTGAAAATGGATGAACACTGACCAATCCTTTTTGCTACAGTGACTCTGTGTATTCCTCCCATCTTCTTTGGATGTTTCCTTCATCATTCAATATATTGCCCATAGAATTTTTCAATATTGAAACTCGAGCTCAATTTGTTTTTTCAGTTCTTTCAGCTTGAGAAATATCAAGCATGCTCTTTCCTTTTGTTTTTCTAATTCCAGGTCTTTGCACATCTCATTATAATAATTGACTTTGTCTTCTCAACCTGCTCTTTGAAATCTTCTGTTCAGCTGTTGTATCTTGTCATGTCTTCCATTTGCTTTAGCTACAGTGCTAGTTAAGTTTGTGTGTCAACTTGGCTTTGCCTTATTGAGTAGCTGGGCTCTTGGATGTAGGACATCCCATGATGAGACTGGTAATAAACTCCATGGTGGAATCTACTGTGAGCAGATGAGTAGCTACCTTAGGGATGTGGGCTGCTTCCCATATATAAGAATCAACCTTGGGGAACAGTCTCTAGCTTATGGCATGTTTGAATCTGCATGTAGTTGTGTTGTTGTTCACACACATGTTCTGTCAACCCTGGGGCTTTCAATGGAATTGAATTAATGGTGTGCCATGTGGTTTGGTAACATCGGGACTATGCCTTTTGACTTTTCAACCTTGGGCTTCTCAGTCTCAGCAGCCAGTAGATGTCTGAGTGAAGAAAAGCCTCTAGATTCAGTGGTCTGAGAGCAGGAGCAGAACTGAAGCCCAAGGTTGAGGGGCTTTCATCCACCCCCTAGAGCCTGGCACTTTAAGTCTGGAACTTAAACCCTTAAAGCCTCCAAACTGTGAGAGAATAAACTCCTCCTGTTTGTTCCAGCATCCCATCTGTTGTATATTCTTGTCAGATCACCACTAGAG
>NW_006921663.1:12180451-12182602 GCF_000298275.1 Orycteropus afer afer | reverse complement strand
TACATAATTTATATTCCAATAAATAATGTTAACCTGCATTATTTATAGGGTATATAATACGAGTAGAAAAAAAAATTCAACAAATTTCAGTAACAGTTGTGAGAAAATGGAGAATTTTTGCTGAATGGATAATTTAAAGATTTTGAAAAGCACAGTAATTAAAACCATTTGCTGAAATTCACATGTGAAGATGGATAATAAAGTGAAAAATAAAAGGAATTCACAAATATGCCTGATGATTGAGTAATGCAAATTTAGAATTTGATAAGGATGGGATTTTAAATCACTGTAAAAATACAAAATAATTTACTGGAATAAATAGATAACAAGCTGGAGCAGATATACAATGATCCTTACCTCCATCCGTATGAAAGAAAAAAATAAGATAAAATTGCACAAAATATTTAAACATAAAAATGAAATCAACAAATTGCTGGAAGAAACAGCAGCATGAATATGCTTATATTTAGTGAGAGGCAAAATTCTGAACTCCAGAAATATAAATCGGTACATCTGGCAACATACAGAATAAAATATTTGCATAATAATAATAATGGAAAGAAAATAAATGTCAAAAATGCAAATTTTGCAATGTGTAAGACAGGTGGCCATATCCTGATTAAACAAAGCAATCATATTAAATGATAGAAAATAGAAAAAACTCAACAGAAACATGAGCAAAACATATTTCATAGAAAATAAAATAGAAATGGCTGTTAAATACAACAAAATTGTCATTTCCACACATCCTTCATATGAAGAATAAGAAATCATGACAAAGAAATAGAGACAGGAACACAAAGAACAGTTTTATCACTCAAAACAAGAATTGTTGCTGTTGTTGTTGTGTGCCGTCGAGTCGGACCCGACTCATAGTGACCTCTCCTTGGGCTTCTGAGGCAGTAGCACTACAGAAGTAGATTGCCTCAGAATTAGTGGTCTGAAAATCCAAAATATATTAAGAAGACAAAAAGAAATAGAAACAAATAAGAAAGGTTGAGTTACTTGGTAAAATACTTTTCTCAGGCCTATGCTGTCTCTTTACACCACTATTAAATACACTCCTAGTTTCCCTCATTGTAAAGAATGCTAGTGGCATAGTGATTAAGTGCTCAGCTGTTAACAGAAAGGTCAGCATTTCAAATCCACCAACCACGGCATGGGAGAAAGATGTGACAGTCTGATCCTGCAATTATTACAGCCTTGGAAACTCTGTGGGCAGTTCTACTATATCCCATAAGATTACTATGAGCTGAAATGCACTCAATGGCAATGGGTATTTTTGAAGTCCATTCCAAGTCATAACTACTCTATAGGCCACAGTAGAACTTCCCTATGAATTTTTCTAGATGTAAACTTTACAGAATCATATCTTTTCTCCTGTGGAGATTCTGGTATGTGAGAACCACTGTCCTTTGGGTTAGCAGCCAAAAGCTTAACCATTGTACCACCAGGGTTCTTTTCCTTTTCCTCAGAACTCCTCAAATATTCCATATAATCTACTTATCATTCTGTGTTTTGTCTTTCTCTTATCTCTAGTATTTAAGGTTTATAAGGCAAAGGTATTTTTTTTTGTCTCAATGCATTCCAAGTTTGTGTGAGAACCCTCTCACACATTATGATTTATGTCAGATAAATGAATATATACATGGAAATAAGGAGAGTAATTGATTACAACAATATTCTCTGTATCAGTTATTTTTAATATATGAAAAGATAATATCAAATTAAAATAAATAATAAGAAAGCTTCTATGTTAAGATTTTTGTTGTGTAGTATATATTGTAAATGACCCAATAACTTTAAAAATGTTTTCTCTTTGTTGTGAAAGTGAATGCATTCATTAATATTTCAAAATTGACGCCATACTTGTTAATTTAAGTTCTTCTCTGCTTTGATATTTTTAATTAAGCTTTCTTTAACAAAAATAAAAATAGAAATAAAAAGCTTAGATTATAGAGATATGAACTAACTGGTTTTCTTACAGTGTCCATACTATTGATATGATTCTGTTTTTCACAAACAGATATGATCACATAGTTACATTGATACTGGACAGGGAAATAAAAGTGCCAGGTGCAGTTATAATATAAACCCAGTTGGTTAATGGGTGTGTTAAACCTTTGGGATTCACATGAATAGATTTCTTGA
>NW_006921663.1:12164932-12179281 GCF_000298275.1 Orycteropus afer afer | reverse complement strand
ACTATGATGATGGATCCCATTAGCTGTACATCCTTCTCTTGGGAAATGGAATGGAAAAAACTGGTCAGCAGACATTATTTGTCAGTCTTAGCCTATCTTCATGAATGATAGCAAATATCTAATAATTGCAGGCAAAACTGTTCCTATATCATTTGGGGAAACTCTTTTTGTTCTGAAATTATGAAGCAAGTCATTCTACATCACTGTATTCTTTAGGTGGGTAATTTTGACAGAGAGCCCCTGTGTGGTGTAAACAATTAAATTTTCAACTACTAGCTGAAAGGTTGACCATTCAAACCCACCCAAATACATCTTGTAAGACAGACCTGACAATCTGTTTTCAAAAGGACACAGACTTGAATAAACTGTGGAACAGTTCTACTCTGCACACATGAGGTTGTCATGAGTCAGAATTGACTCAAAGATACCTAAGAACAGAAACAACAATTTTCTCAGGGAAAAGTACAGTGAGGAGAAAATAAAAGCAATGTAAATTTTTCTAAATTAAATTGTGTTTTAAAATATGTTGAATTTTTAATTCTCTCCATGCAGAGGTACATCATGCTTGATATTTGCTGTCAATTTTTCTAATATAAAAATCTGTCCAGGAAATGTACAATTTCAAAGCTACACCAATTATTTCAGTGTATTTGGGTACTGTTGTTTACTAAAATACCAGAAGTTATTTATTATTTTTTTTATTCTATTCAATGGCCTTGGTACTTCTTTATAGATGGGACTAGTGTTTTTGTATTCAGCACTGCCAACCAGTACCAAAGGAGCTTATAATAACACCATCAAGGCTAGTAGTACCAGAGAAGACCAAGAGAAAAGTCAGACCTCCTTTGTTGAAATGGATGACCTTGTTTTCTTATTCATCAAAAATTCATGGAAGGTCACCATTAATTTTAGTTCAAATGGTGGTGTAGTGTCTAAGGCATTTGACTTCTAACCAGAAGGTTTGAAGTCCAAACCCACCAGCCCCTCCTCCAAAGGAAGGTTGGGCAACCTACTTCCATAGTGATATAGCCTCAGAAACACAAGGAGGGGTCACTATGAGTTGGATCTGACTCAACGTCAGTGTGTTTCATTATATTTTTTTCACTTCTGCTTTAATTTACTTCTTGACATCTCTTGAGATTATAAAAATTGTTATATCAGCAGGTATGAGGTATTGAAGCATGCAATTTCATGCAGGGGTAAATCAAGTAGTAGAACCATTAAAAATAATGCATATAGACTGTTTCTATTTAAGAACAAAAAGGTGGGTAATTTTGAGAAAAAGTTCAACATAGTATAACAGAATTTTCTATAAACTACCTAGAAAAATATGTACTATTTTAATCAAAAGCGTTTATACTTTTATGCAATATTAACTTTTTTTCCTTAGATATTAATTCATTCTAAATAAGTTATAAAGAGCTCATTCTAGATTTCTAAACTTACTCTTATTTACACTTTTCTATAAACATATAAGAGCTCTGGTTTCACAGTGATTAAGACAATCTAATTTTAGTTCAAATGGTGAGGTAGTGCCTAAGGCACTTGACTGCTAACCAGAGGGCTGGCAGTTCAAACCCACCAGCCATTCCTCAGAAGGAAGGTTGGGCAATCTACTTCCATAGTAACATCACCTCAGAAACCCAAGGAGGGGTCACTATGATGTGTTCATCGGTTCATACACATCAGCCGCTCCAAAGAAGAAAGACCAAATGGTCTGTTTCTGAAAGATTTATAGCCTTGAAAACCTCATTTGTAGCCTTGAAAACCTCATCTGTCTTATATAGACACTATGAATCAGAAGCTACTCAATGATATTGGGTTTGGTTTCTGTTTAATCAACATATGTTGTGTTCTTAACCTGTTTTTCAGAAAGCCAGACCAACAGGAAGTATTGAAATTCCTTTTTTATAGTCTGACTCAGTGCTTTAAATAATATAACATTTACCACCCAAAGAGAAATGCATTAAAGGTTGCTTGGAGGATTATTTATTTCTTCTTGAATGTTTGGTACAATGAGATCTAACCCATGGACAGGAATTCTCTACATCTAGTTAAATTCCTACTGCTTAATCTTCAGGCCCTGATCTCAATAGGGAATGGGGAAAATAAAATAAAATAAAAATAAAAGGCCTGCATATATCTTTGCAATTAGTTGCCATTGAGTCTTCTCTGACTCATGGTGACCTTTTGTATAACAGAACTAAACATTGCTGGATCCTTCACCATCTTCATCACCATTGATATGTTTGAGCCCATAAATGTGGCTAGTGTGTCAACCCACCTCACTGAGGGTTTCCCTCCTTTTTGCTGACCTTCTATTTACCTTTATTTTACTATTTATCTAAAACTTATTATCTCTCATGTTATTGTTATGACTTTTCATCAAAGAGGTTATTCAAATGGCCATCAAATACATGAAACAATGCTCAGAAACATTAAATATCAGAGAGATACAAGTTGAAACCACAATGAGATACAATTTCCCTCCCACTATTTTGAAAGCTAATCAGAAGTTTGATGGTTCAAACCCACCAGCCACTCCTTGGAAAGAAAACTGGGCAATCTACTTCTGTAGAGACACTGCCTCGGAAATCCAAGGAGGGGTTGCTATGAGTCAGAATCGACTAGATGGCAGTGAGTAGGATGGCTAATATAAACATAACAAAACAACTAAAAATAACAATATTGATGACTATATAGGGAAATTTGTAGGTAAGGACAAAAATTGGTACAACAATTGTGAACATCAGGGTGGTTGTTCCTCAAAGAACTTAAAATAGAGTTACCACATGACTCAGTCATTTCATTCCTAGTTATACACTCAAAAGACTTGAAATCAAAGACTCAAAATGAGAAATGTACACTAATAGTTGTTGCAGCATTATTCACAATAGTAAAAAAGTGGGAAAAAAAAAGACTTAAATGCCCATCAAAAGATAAAGAGATGAAAAAACTTGGTATACACATACATTGGAATATTAATCAGCCAATAAGAGAAATGAAGTCTTGATATATGAATTGAGCTTGAAAACATGCTGAGTGAAATAACTAAATCACAAGAGGACAAATACTCTATGACCTCATTTATGTAAGAAGACAAGGAAAGATTAATGTATAGGGACCAAAGTTTGTTAGTGGTTACCAGGTGTAGGAGGGAAGGGAAAATAGTCATGGAAAAATCACATTGATTAAAGGTAGGTTTAAGGGTAGGTTTGTACATCCTATTATTATAATTACTTCTATAAGCTGAACAGCTATAAAAAGTTGAAGTGGCAGAAGTTGTGTGGTAGATATATTTACAATAACAACAAAAGTGCAGCTCATGAGGCTGCTTATTTATGACCAAACACCTCATGAGATTTTGTTCCTTGGTTGGGAGGTTTAGAGTCATGGTTGCATGGGACCCTCTAGGCAAATGGCCTAATAGTAGGTGTAGTTCTTTAGATCTAGTTCATTGTATAGTGCCTAGGGTAATAAAAACTTGCAAGCTGTCATCTAAGACACAGAAAATGGTCTCTATTTATGTTAGTTAAGTTGTGTGTCACCTTGGTGGGCCTGGTTTTGAGTGACTGGGCGGGTGGATATAGTTTTTCTCCATGATGAGATTGGTAATGAACTCCATGGTGGAATCTACTGGAGCACCTGAGTAGCTGCCATAGTGATGGGTTCTACTTCCAATATATAAGAAGAAGCTTTGAGAAGGTCACTGCAGCTTTTTGGCACACTTGGATACTGCATGTAGCCAAGTCTTCACTTAGCAGCTTGCCATGTTTACTGCTGATTTTGGGACTGTTTCTGAACTTGAACTAGTAGCCTCCCATGTTGCTTGGTAATCTTGGCATGGTACCATTTTATTTCTTGGCCCTTGTTTCATCAGCACCAGCAGCCAGCAGCTGCCTGATTTGAGAGATGCCTCCAGTTTCAGTGGGCCAGAGGCAGAGAAGCAAGAGGTAGAGCTGAAGTCTAAGGTAAAGGGCCTTTTACCTAGCCCCTTTGGTGAAAATAGAACTCAGACTTCTAGCCTCCTAAACTGTAGCAGAACAAATCTCTGTTTGTTAAGATCACTCACTTGTATTTTCTGTTAGAGCAGTACTGTTGTTGTTGTTGTTATGTGCCGTTGAGTCGGCCCCGACTCATAGCGACCCCTCCTTGGGTTTCCGAGGCAGTATCACTACGGAAGTAGGATTGCCCAACCTTCCTTCCGAGGAGTGGCTGGTGGGTTTGAACCGCCAGCCCTCTGGATAGCAGTCAAGTGCTTTTAGCCACTATGCTACCAGAGCAGTACTAGAGAAGTAAAATACTATTCACCTGGAGCAACAAAGGAAGAAGGATAGTCAGAAGTAGGAGGAGGATGTAGAATATGTGGCTAACTACCTCCTGAACAACTGCCTCCTTTACCAAGAGACCAGATGGTGTCAGGGTACCATTACTGAACATTTTGAACAGAGATACCATATAAGAATCCTGTTCAAAATAAGAAAAATGCAGAACAAAATTCAAATTCTCATAGACTCCAGGAGCCGATTCATAGAATTCTGGAGCCAAGGAGGGTGGATGAACCTCTGAAACTATTACACTGAAATAATCTTAAAATTTCAAAGTAAAAATATTCCCTGGAGTCTTCTTAAAACCAAGCAATACTTTAGCCTAACTAGTAAAAAAAAAAAAAAAACTTTCTTAAGCATTGTGCTCTTTTAGGAACTATCTATCAGGGATCAAAGTGACAGTGAATTTATGTTAATGAAAGAGGAACGATTCAGAAAAGCAGAGTGAGGATGGTTATACTACGCGAAAAATGTAATCAAGGTCACTAAATTGTACATGAAGAAATGAATTGCTGAGTATTTTACTGTGTATATTATCAAGAAAAAAAAATGTATTTAGAAAAAATAAAAATAACTTTTTTCATAGAACACAGACATCTCTAGTAAACTTACATAATTCAAGATTCTTTGACATTTTTTTAGTTTAATCATCTACCCCACCATTCCCCTTCTTATTTGTTATCATTTAATATGGTCACTCTCACTGTGTATATAAACCTTTTCTGTACATAGTTTGCTATGTACATAGTTTGTTGTGTTAGGTGAAATTTATCAATATAGTGCTAAAAATTGGGTTACATTTCATCCCTGGCACCAAAATTAGCTGTGTGTCCCTCCAGTAATTCACAGCCTTTTGAGTAATAAATATCCTATATTTAAATATATTCTCCATCATTTTCTTAAAATATATTAAGCATGACATTTATAAATTTGTTAACATCTTTTAAGTTTATGAAATTATTATGGTAATAATGCTATAAGTCAGGGATAGGTTCTGCTAGAATATTCTCAAAAACATACATGGTTAGTTTTTATCAAAAACATATATGGCTAGTTTTTATCAACATCATATAATAGAAACTGAAGTCACTAATCCTCTCTTCAGATACTTGTCTTTTGCAATTTCCATCATTTTTATTGTGGCATAGAAAACCCTTATTAGAGAACGTGGATGAATGAGCCCGTATTATGGAAAGTTTCAAAATGCATGTTATCAAGATTCTCTCTGACAGGGAAACAAAACAAGAAGAGGCTTATCATAATGAGTGTAGGGAACACTACCTCTTTCTGGTATGAGAAGTAGCTGATGTTATTGCTTACTGCCTGTTTTCCATCGCAAAATAATTATCTGGAGCAGATAAGATCACTAGCTCGCTAATATCACAAGCCTGCCCCTGTTGCTAATGTGATCTTATCAACCACTAACTGATCACTTTCTGGTGGAAGTATCAGCACTTACGAATTCTTTTCCTTTTAGCTGATCTAAAGGTAGGAATATTATACACTATAGTAATAAAATTAGGTTTTTTCTTTGTTAAATATTTTGCTCACAGAATTTGTGTTTATGTCATGGGACTGTTGCCAAAAGCACAGGTTCTGTTTCACGGTGCTAAAATATATCATCATGATTTGACATAATTGTATTTCTAATGGGCTCTCACAGAAAGAAATTCATAAGTGCCAATTAAAACATGGTACAAAAAAAGAATCATTATGTGCTCCAGAACAGTCTGCATAATGGAAATAAAGTCATATTATATTCAGTTGTTTCTATATTCTTTATGTGAATCTCTCTTTCAACAAATTATTTTTGTTGTTGTTGCTGTTTATTTATGGAATGCTCCAAATGTCTTCTGCCTGCTATAAAAATTATAATTTCCTTGATAATAATGTATGTAAACAGGAATATCCCAAATGGTCTAACACCTTTTTGGTAGCATTTGAAGAGCATAACCACAGCATTGCAAGCCATAAGTTAGCTAACAATCTTGGACTAGTTGCATTTATGAAACCCATGAGAGACCAAAAATAACAAAACACTTCAAAAGTGAAAGCCTCAAATAATAATTCAAAAGGCAATGCAAGGAAAAGACACAAGCACCAATCTGACTTAGATATTGTCCCTGAGGTTGGAAGGAAAATACTTATTTTCTGGTGAGATAAATGTTATGCTTATGGTTTGGAAAATAAATGGCTTATTTTCTTCAAGTCAAAGAGCACAATCTCTTAAAAGTTACATGGAGAACTCAGGAGGATGTTAATTCTAATGTTAAGTATCAGAAACCTGCGTAATATTTTCTGATATTTACTTTACCTGACAAGACAGAAAAAAAAAAAAAAAAAAGAATTCACTTTAGTTATTAACAAGTTGGGCATTATTTGACAATATGGCAGCACTCCACAAAGAACGAAGGTTGGGCAATCTACTTCCATAGTGATACCGCCTCAGCAACCCAAGGAGGGGTCGCTTTGAGTCGGATCCGACTCGACGGCATATAACAACAACAACAACAACACAAAGAAAAGATCTTATTAGTTTTAATTTAAAAGGAGACAGATAAAATGACCACTATTGCTTGGAGTGCATCCTTGATTAGCAAAAATTTAAATCTGTCAGTGGGAAAGAAATGGTCTTTTACAGAATTACATATTACTGATTCAACAATTTCTCTTAGATCAGGTGGGGGTTAAAGATACTCCAAATGTCCAAACTTCCCTGACACTCCATCATTTCAGACATTAACTCCTCCTCCTCCCCTCAGTAATCTCCCCTGTTTTAGGGTTCTGTATTTCACTGTAATCCCTCACAGAACTCACAGACACCGAAGGCCTTGTCTCACGTAGTGGTGGTGGAGACTGTCAGGCTGGTGATTCCTAGCTCTGTGAGTAGGTCTGGAGGATCCTCCCAATTTTGGGGGTTTGACAAACCTTGATCAGCAGATCAGATGATGGCTTCTGTCCCAAATCCAGGGGTGAGATGATGATGAGCCAAAACACAGAACTGGAGCAAGAGGAGGGTGAACCTTCCAGGAGATTCATAGGTGTACCCTCACGGAAGCTAAGGGTAGTGATTTGAATTATAACCTCTAGCAAGGCAGGAATCAAGATACATTCCACCTGTCCTACTCCAACAGAAATAACCCAAGTGGATGGCTTTAACAATCAGCAGCTACTCAGTTGCTCATGGCAAATCAAATCCCACCACAAAGATGATTGCCACTTATTAAAGGGAATTACTACTACCAGCTGCCCAGCAAAGTTGACACAACCTAAACTACCACACCACCCCAAACAGGCATGGATAATAAGATTTAAAATGCATCACAGATTGGAGGGCAATTGCTAGAAGGGCCACATCAAGCAATTCACCACACTGATGTAATAAGAAATGATTTAATAAATCTATATTTTAAAATGTTAACACATTACAAATAACAGATTTTTAAATAAAAACCCACAAAATTAATATTAAAAACAATTTATGATGGTTAATTTCAGATGTTAATTTGTCAAGGCTATGGTCCTCACTAATCTGTCAGTTTGTCATACTGGTGGCTTACATGTTGCTGTGAGCCTGATGGCTATGCCATCAGTATTTCAAATAGCAGCAGGATCACCTATGGTGGACAGGTTTCAGTGGAGATTCCAAACAAAGGCAAACTAAGTAGCAGGATGAGGTCATGACTTCTGAAAAAAATTGTCACCTGAAAACTTTAGGAATAACAATGAAACATTGTCTGATAGAGTGCCCAAAGATGAGTCCTTAAGGTTATAAGACATTCAAAATACCACAGAGAAAGAACTGTCTCCTCATAGAAGGGTCAACCGAAATGACACAGATTGAGCAAAGCTTTCAAGACCTTCATTTCCTGATGGGAACAACTCAAAATAGCGAAGAATATCTGCAAATATTCATTAATAATCATAACATGGGATGGACGAAGTATGAAACCAGGAAAATTGAAAGTTGTCAAAAATGAAATAGAATGCATGAAGATCAATATCCTAGCTGAAAATTGATCATCTTGAATGAGACAATCAGATGATCTATTATGCCAGAAATTAAAAATTGAAGAGGACTGATATAATAATTTACAAAAAGAAAATTACAAGATCTATTGTGAAATACAATATTGTCAGTGATAGGCTAATATCCAGACTCCTACCAAGAAGTCCAAATAATATGACTATTATGGATGATGGGTTTGAACCTCCAGCCCTGTGCCTAATATCCAGACTCCTACCAAGAAGTCCAAATAATATGACTATTATGGATGATGGGTTTGAACCTCCAGCCCTGTGCTTAGCAGATAAAATCCTTAGGCACTATGTCACCAGAGTTCCTCAAATTAACACACAAACGCTAAAGACAAAAATGAAGAAATTGAAGATGTTTACCAACTTTTACAGTCTGAAATTGATCAAACATGAGTAAGATATATTGATTATTACTGGTGATTGCAATGAAAAAGTTGCAAACAAGAATCACCAGTAGTTGGAAAATATGTTTTTTTGTGATAGAAAAGGCACTAGAAATCACATGATAGGATTTTGTAAGACCAGCAACTTGTTCGTTGAAAGTACACTTTTCAAGAACATAAATGGTAGGTATACATGGGGACTTTACCAGATAGAATTATAGGAATCAAATCAACTACATCTGGGGAAAGAGGCAATGGACATGTTCAATATCATCAGTGAAAACAAGACCAGGAGCTGACTGTGAAACAGACTCTCAGTTTCTCATATATCAGTTCAAATTGGCTGAAGAATATAACACAAATCCACAAGAGCCAAAATATGACTTTGATTATATTCCACCTGCATTTAGAGAACATCAGAATAATAGATTTGATGCATTGAACAGCAATAATCGAAGAGCAGACGAGATGTTGAATGACATGAAGAGCATCTTACATAAAGAAGGGAAAAGGTCAATAAAAAGACCAGAAAACAAAGAAAAATTAAAATGGATGTCAGAAAAGTCTCTAAAACTTGTGGATGAATGGAGACTAGATAGAGAAAATGGAAGAAATGATGAATAAAAGAGCTGATCAGAAAATTTTAAAGGGTGCTTTGAGAAGGAAACATAAAGTATTATAATGAAATATGAAAAGACCTGGGATTAGAAAACAAAAAGAAATAACACACTTGGCATTTCTCAAGGTAAAAGAACCAAGGGAAAAAATGTAAGCTTTGAGGTACAATAGTGAACTGTTTTATGGAAAAAATATTGCACTATGCAGGAAGCATCAAAAGAAGATGGAAGAAACAAGAATTGGTCGATGTTCACCTATTTCAGGAGATAACATATGGATAAGAAGGAATGGTATTAAAGGAAGAAGATCAAGCTGCATTGAAGGAATTGGTGAAAAACAAGCCTCCAGGAATTGATGGAATACCCATTGATATGTTTCATCAAATGGATGAAGCATTAGAGGCACTTATTGTCTATGACAAGAAATTTGGAAGACTGTGACCTAGCAAACTGACTGAAAGAGATCCATATTTGTGTCCACTCCAAAGAAACATTCTCTCTCAGAATGTGGGAATTATCAAATGATATCATTAACATCACAAGTGAAATTTTGCTGAAGATAATCCAAAAACATTTGCAGCAGTATATTTACAGGGAACTCCCAGAAATTCAAGCTGTATTCAGAAAAAGACATGGCAGGAGGGAATATCATTGCTGATGTTCGGTTGTCAGATGATACCACCTTGGAAATCCAAGGAGGGGTTGCTATGTGTTGGATCTGACTTGACGGCAGTGAGATTGGTTTTGTTTTTAAGAAGAGCTGATACCTTTGAATTATGATGTTGGTGAAGAATGCCAAAAGCAACATGGACTGCCAGAAGAATGAGCAAATCTGCCCAGGAAAAAGTGCAGCCCAATGGCTCCTCAGAAACAGAAATGGCCAGATTTTCGTTCACCTACTTTGGTCATGTTGTCCTTGTTTTCAGAAGGAAAAGTAACAAGTCCCCAGAAAAGAATATCATGCTTGGTAAGGTAGAGGGTCTTGCCATACCTTAGCCCATTATTGCAGCCACTGTGTCAATCCATCTCATTGAGAGTCTCCCCATTCTTCATTTACCCTTCACTTTACTGAGCATTATATCTTTCTCCAGGGAATGGTTCCTTCTTACAACATGACCAAAGTAAGTGAGATGAAGTCTGGCCATTCTCACTTCCAAGGAGCATTCTGGCTGCACTTCCTCCAGGACAGATTTGTTAGTCCTTTTAGCAGTCCACTGTACTCTTAGCATTCATCTCCAACACCACAACTCAAAAACATCAACTCTTCTTCAGTCTTCCTTATTCATTGTCCAGCTCTCATATGCGTATGATGCAATTGCAAATATCATGGCTTGGGTTAGGTGCACCTTAGTTTTCAAGGAGACATCTTTACTCTTCATTACTTGAATGAGGTACTTTGCAGCAGATTGGTCCAATGAAATATGTCAGTTGATGTCTTAACTGCTGCTTCCATTGGTGTTTATTGTAGAACCAAATGATATTAAATCCTTGACAATTTCAATCTTTTCTCCATCAATCGTGAAATTGTTATTGGACCGGTTGTGAGGATTTTGTTTTTTTATATGGAGGTATAATCTATAGTGCAAACTGTAGTTTTTAATCTTCATCAGTAAGTTCTTCAAGTCATTCTCACTTTGAGCAAGCAAAGTGGTGTTATCTTAGTATCACAGGTATTCCTCCAATCCTTATACGATGTTCTTCTTCATATAATCCATCTTCTCGGATTATTTGCTCAGTACACAAATTAAATATGTTGAAACAATACAACTCTGATGCACTCCCTTCCTGTTTTTAAACCATTGTTCTGTTCAAATGACTGGCACCTGGTCTACATAAAAGTTCCTCATGAAAACAATTAAGTGGTCTGGAATTCTCATTCTTCTCAAGGTTATCCATAGTTTGTTATGATCCACACAATCAAACCCTTTGGCATAGTCAATAAAAGATAAGAAAACATGTTCTGGTATTCTTTGCTTTTAGCTAAGATCCATCTGACATAAGCATCCCCTTCTGAATCCAGCTTGTATTTCTGGAATCTCTCTGTCAATATACTGCTGCAACTGTTTTTGAATTATCTTCAGTAAGATTTAACTTGCAGGTGATATTAATAATATCTCATTAACTTCTTCTATTAACACCATTGGTTCTTGATCATATGCCATCTCCTGAAATGGATGAACATCAACTAATTCTTTTTGGGACAGTGATTCTGTGTATTCTATCCATCATCTTTCGATATTTCCTGTAACATTCAATATTTTGTCTATAGAATGTTTCAAAATTACAACTTGAGGCTTAATTTTTTTTCTCAATTCTCTCAGCTTGAGAAATGCCCACAGTATTCTTCCCCTTTGTTTTTCTAACTCCAGGTCTTTGCACATTTCATTATAGTAATTGGCTTTGTGTTCTTGAGCTACTCTTTGAAATCTTCTGTTCAGCTCTTTTATCTTGCCATTTCTTCCATTTGCTTTAGCTACTCTCCATTCAAGGGTAAGTTTTAGAGACTTGCTGACATCCATTTTGGTCCTTTTTTTTTTTTTTCCTTTCTTGTCTTTTTAATGACCTTTTGCTTTCTTCATGCATGATGTTCTTCATGACATCCCACAATTCCTCTGGTTTTCTGTCATTGGTGTTCAATGCATCAAATGTATTCTTTAAATGGTCTCTAATTCAGGAGGGATATAATCGAGGTCATATTTTGGCTCTCATGGGCTTGTTTTCATTTTTTTCAACTTCAACTTGAACATGCTTATTAGCAGTTGATAGTATATTCCACAATCAGCTCCCAGCCTTGTTTTCATTGAAGGTATTAAAGTTTCCCATCACCTCTTGCCACAGAGATATTCAATCTGATTCCTGTTTATTCCATCTGGTGAAGTCCATGTGGATAGCCATCACTTATGTTGTTGAAAAAAGGTATTTGCAGTGAATAAATCATTGGTGTTGCAAAATTCTATCATGTGATCTCCAGAGTTATTTCTAATAATACCATATTTTCCGTATCACTAAGCCATATTTTCCACTACAGGTAACTCTTCTTTGTTCCCAACTTTTGCATTACAGTCAACAGTAATAATCTTGATTACATGTCTTGTCAATTTCAGACTGTAGAAGTTTGTAGAAATCTTCAATTTTCTCATTTTTGGCTTTGATGTTTGGTGCATAAATTTGAATAATTGTAGTATTAACTGTTTTTCCTTGTAGGTGTATCGATATTATCCTATCATTGACAGTGTTGTACTTCATGACATATCTAATATGTTCACATTAGACATGGAGAATGAACAAGGAAGACCACAGAATAATTGATGCATTTGAATTTCAATTTTGGCAAAGAATATTGAATATACCATGGACTGACAGAAGAACAAACAAATCTGCCTTGGTAGAAGTACTGTCAGCATGCTCCTTAGAAGTGGCAATGGCCAGACTTCATCTCTATTACTTTGGTCATGTTATCAGGAGGGACAAGTACCTGGAAAAGGATATCATGCTTGGTAAAGTAGAGGATCAGAGAACAAGGGGAAGACCTTCAGAGTGTTGGACTGATAGAGTGGCTACAACAATGGACTCAAGCATGGCAACAATTTTCACAATGGCACAGGACCAGTCAGTGTTTCGTTATATTGTATATAGGGTCACTATGAGTCAAAACCCAGATGATAGTACCTAACAAACCACAACAATAACAATCTACTCTACAAATTTCAGACTCAGCATAAACTATTACTTGAGTTTTCAGCCTGCTAGTGTGCCCTCAGATTTTGATACTTGCCAACCTCCACAATTGTGTGAGCAAATTCCTTAAAACAGATTTCTTCTCTCTTTTCATATGTTCTGGAGAACATTAGCATATTATATTGATAGAGAGAATGCCTCTAGGATAACAGAATTTTAAGTATGAGTTGTTTGATTTGATTGTGGGGTTTCTACAATTGGTTTTTTAATATTGGTAGATTTAGAGACACCAAGGATTTTATTACTTGTGGTAAAGATGGCACTGATAGTCCATGACATGTTGTAACATAGAGATATAAAATATCACCCTGGGATACTCCCAATGAAATAGTTACTAGATGCAAGGTTCTGGTTGTCATACATCTGATACCTGACATCATTTTGTCAAACTAACAAGTATAATGAGATTGGCTGGTTACTCTCACTCCTGATTGGACTAGATAAAATGGGAGAGTTTTCAAGAAAGAGCTGAGAGTGCTAACAACACAGTTCAAAGTTTCATCCTACAAGGGGCTGAATTACAACACAAATTAGATTCTAAACTTTGCAGATATCTACTGTTAAAGGGAGGGAGCTCTGGTAGCATAGTGGCTAAGGCACTTGATTACTAACCAGAAGGCTGGCGGTTCAAACCCACTAGCCACTCCTCAGAAGGAAGATGGGGCAATCTACTTCTGTAGTGATACTGCCTCGGGAACCCAAGGAGGGTTTGCTATGAGTCAGGTCCGACTTGATGGCACATAACAACAACAACAACACTGTTAAAGGGAAGGCATTTATTGGGGAGGAACAGGATACTGAAAGTTGAAAAGGGGACATGTGAACAGATCCTCATGAAGTTGCAAGCATTGAATACCTTCATTTGAGCCTTCTTTGCCAGTAGAAGCAGCCCCTCCACCACCATTTAAGAAAGTTAACCTTGTTTTGCCTGAGGAACATTTAAAGTCTTTTCTTTAATTAGTTGCCTTGCAAGACACTGCTCTTTATTCTCAACCCACTACCATCATCCATCTTTGCTTCTAGACAGTTAACTAGGCTCAATTACCAATAGGAATGAAAGGGTGAGGTACAAATTGTGATAGATAGAGATACTGTTTGGAGTCTGCCAAGCCTCTATTGTTAATTATAGCACAAAACCTTAGGAATTAGGCATATCAAGAAAATCATTCATCATGACCAAGTGGGGTTCATACCAGGTATGCAGGGATGGTTCAACATTAGAAAAACAATCAATGTCATCCACCA
>NW_006921663.1:12160068-12162321 GCF_000298275.1 Orycteropus afer afer | reverse complement strand
GAACTGCTGTGTGAAAAGTGAATTTACTCTGTAAATCTTCACCCAAATCCTAAAAAAAAAAAAAAAAAAAAAACCTTAGGAATTTGGATCAAAACACTGCCATCATCTATGTATAACTACTTTCCTTTCCTAGTCTGCCATTCATGCATGTAACACTTCTATCAAAACTACCATCTGTTGACTGACAGAACGCCTTATAGAGCATCATGGTATTCGATATTGTATTGCTTCTGTTAAAGAAACTCATTTCAAAGGAAATTAAGTGCATCAGTGATCCCATGCTCATGGAATTCAATACTTTACCAGGTGCCCTATCTTCATGAAACATCTGATTTGATAGAATAGTGGAATCGTTTTTTTAGAAACTGTTATAGCCACAGCTATATGATAATGCCTTACAAGACTAGAATAATGCTGTGCAGGAGAATCTCCATGCTCTAAATCAGTATCCAATATACTGTGCTGTTTCTCCTGTAGTCTGGATACATAGGCCAAGGATTCAAGGAGCAGAAATGGTAGGGACACCACTCACTATCACCCTCATTGATCCACTAGCAAAATTTTAGTTTCTCATTCCATAAATCTATGCTCAGCTGGTCTACAGGCCTTTGTCCCAATGAGAGGAATGCTTCCGTCAGGAGAAACAATAAGGATTCCATTTAGCTGGAAGTTAAAACTTCTACTCAGCCACTTTGGGCTTCTCATGACTCTGGATCAACAAGAAAAGAAGGGATTTATTGTGTTTTCTGGGGTTATTTATTCTAAAACCCAAGGAATATTGCACTTCTATTACAAAGTAGATATAAAAAAAAAAAAATATGTCTGAAACACAAGAGACTCCTTAGGATATCTTTTAGTACTATCATGCCCTGTGATTAATGTCATTGGAAAATTATAACAACCCAATTCAGGCATAACTAATATTTGGAAAGACCCTTCTGGAATGAAGATTTGGACCATCCAACGAGGCAAAGAACCATAACTGCCTGAAATGCTTGATAAAGGCAATTGGCTATGAAATAGGTAGTATAAGGAGGTAGTTGTAAATACTAGCTATGACCAAAGGATCAGGTGCAGAAAGAGGACCGTAATTGTTATGAGTATTTTTCCTTATTTTTTTTTTAAATTGATGTTTTTATGCATATATAATAAGCAATATCTTTGGTTTCATTCCTCTCTTATCCCCTTATTATGCAATTTAAGATGTATTTACTTTACTAAATCTTGCTATTTACATTAAAGGATAACGAGAAGAGTCAACATAGCCTAATGGTTAGTGTGTTTTCAGTTGGATACAGAATAGGAGCTCTGGTAGCATAGTGTCTATGGCACTTGACTGTTAACCAGAAGGCTGGTGGTTCAAATCCACCAGCCACTCCTCAAAAGGAAGGTTGAGCAATCTACTTCCATAGTAATACTGCCTTGGCAACCCAAGGAGGGGTCGCTATGAGACAGGTCTGACTCGACGGCACATAACAACAACAACAGACAACAACAGAATAGTTTTATCATGTTAGGTGAAGCTATGACTTTGTTATGCTATTACCTTTATTTGGAGATTATGTATGGTTTAAGGATATATGTACTGATGCCAAGTTGACAAGGAGTTGACTGTAATGGTCAATGTTATGTGCCAACTTGGCTAGACCACAGTATCTAGTTGTTTAGTCAAACACTAATATTCTCGATGTTGCTCTGAAGGTATTTTTTAGATATAACTAACATTTACAGTGAATTGACTTTCATTGAAGGATATTTCCTTCAGTAATTGTGATAGCTGGAGCTGTGTGTCAACTTGGCTGGACCCCAGTTCTGTGTGGTTATTCCCATGATGGGATAAGATGACTGTGTTCTCTTGGCCAATCTGCCCAAGGGGAGTTTCCCTAGGGATGTGGCCTGCTTCCAAGATATCCAGAGACATCCTGGGAAGAGAGACATTCTTTGAGGGATTGGAACCCTGGTGTGCTGACTACAAACTTCCATGAGTGAGTAGCCCACCGCTAGGCCTGAAGATCTTGGATTTATCTTTCGTTGGAGTCAACAACCAGTGTACTGCCTGCCAGCCTTGAATTTCTCGGCCCCCTGCACTTGCGGAAGCTAAGGCTGCTGCCAGCCCATTTCCTCCAGGGATTTTGGACTTGCAGGCTTCTATACATTTGTGAGCCATTTTCCTAAGATAAATTTCTCTCTCTCTGTCTCTCTGTCTCTCTTGTCTCTCTCTCTCTAAATCTCTCTCTAAATATATATATATAT
>NW_006921663.1:12157770-12159488 GCF_000298275.1 Orycteropus afer afer | reverse complement strand
CTTAGCCACTATGCTACCAGAGCTCCCAATCCATATAGTAAATATCACTAAAAATGCCAGCAGAAATATTTAAAATAAAATGGGATGAGTTTATTGAGGAGAGAAAGGGAGAGATCAGAAATGATAGAAACTATTTTTAATAAAAATTACATAACTCAGAAATCATTGGGCTGTTTGCTTTCAGTTATTAACCAATAGATTGACAGTTTAAATTCACCCAGAAGGGCCTGACAATCTACTTCCATTAAGTTTATAGCCACTGAAAAAAATATGGTGCACCATTTCTACTCTGAGATATGCCAGGTATACATAGAGTCAAATCTGATTCTACAGCAATTTTTATTTTTTCCTTTTTTTGGTATATAACTAGGAAGAAAGGACTGGAAATTGACTTTCAAAAATTAGGCCATGAAACCTTTATAGATCACAACACAACACTGTTCTGACTAACTTGCTTTGGATATCTCATCAAGGGCAATTAATCACTGGAAGAGAGGACTAAATGCTTGGTGTAGTAGAAGGCCAATGAAGGTGGAGTAGACCCTCAGTGAGATGTATCGGCACAACTTCAATGATGGACTCAAACATGGTGGAGATTGTGAAGATGATGGAGGAACAGGCACATTTTCATTCTGTTGTCAACAGAAGTAGAGGTGGACTCAACAACATACATCTTTCTGTCAATCAATCAATCTATCTATCTATCTATCTGTTTATATCTAATAAAGACTTACATGAACTCAAGAGATTTTTCCATCTTTAATTGCAATTTTCTACTTAGTATAGGGAAATGAAATACAAAACATTCAGTGACTTAAATAATCACATTTTTATTGCTTATTTAGTGAACTTAAGTTCAGAAGTCATAAAACGCTCCAAACAAATTTTAGTGTTTACATTCATCACCAAATACTTTTGTCTAGTTCACCAGATAATTTGTGGTCTCATTAAATTCTTAATTGATCATATTTTATAACTGTATATATGTGATAATGCTGTTTGTGTTCCAATCCAATAAGTCTTCTATAGTGATAAATTTCAAGTCAAAATATTGTCCATAAAGAGGTTTTTATATATGTATGTAGAAACTATATATGGAACAAAATATTAATGGCACATAGTGAGAAAATTCAAGGAAACACGTTGTACATATAAAGAATAAAAGTAAAGGATAAAATTTCCTACTCTCACTCTACCACAGGTAGATGTGGTTTCTTATAGGTTTAAATAAATACTTCATATAAAAATAAATATTTTAATTTCTGATATTAAATATTTTCTATATTTATTTGATACTATTAATGAATTGTAAAGTATCAAAAAACTTCAAAATTCTTTCTGTGGGTATTCTGTGAATGTGAATACTAGTATGCCAAAGTATTGTCTGTGCATGTTTTTCAAAAACAAACAGTTTATCTTGTTAACTGGCTTAACCATTCTGTGAAAGCATAATTATATTTTGTACAGGCTTGGCTCATTTTGAAAAGATCTGTTAGTTGTGTCTAGCAGAATGTTATCTTTTTGTGTTATGTATGCAATTAAACTCATACAACAGTATTTTATCAGCATTGTTTTCCTCCCCAGATATGTATCTGCCTCTTAGAATGAAACTAACAGGTAGGTTTATTAATTGGTAAAAATAGCTTCTCCAAATGTCTTAAATATATATATGTGTGTGTGCATATATATATTTTATATATATATATATGTATATATGT
>NW_006921663.1:12135340-12157670 GCF_000298275.1 Orycteropus afer afer | reverse complement strand
TATATATATATATGTATATATATATATATATATAAAGAACATTTCATATATGACTATTTTATTGTTAAAGGCATATTAGAAAGTCTTGGATGGCCCAAAGAAGACAATTAAGTTAGGGTAATTCAATGTTAGAATGCATAATAGAGAATTATAATCATCCATATATCAGATATGTCTGATTATCTGTTTTGTTTACCAGCTTCTATTTTCTCAAAAATTAAATATTTATTTCCCTATTTAAATAAAAACAATTTTCAGATGATTTTTCTGTCAAAAATTTGTCTTGATTCCTTATTTCCTTAGCACTTATTTATTATGACCTCTTAAATTTTCTCAGTAGGTCTGTATAATACAGACTTCTCTTTATTTAAATTTATTCCTTTAGAGTTAACTCTGTATGTGCTTTGATCTTCTTTACATGTCATATACTTTTGCACCTTTTCATTATTATTATTATTTTTAATCTGCTTGATATTTATTCCTCTATCCTTTCACTTGTTCATAACCTTTTCATTTCTGTCCCACTATTTTTTTTTTTCTGCTTAATCCAGCCAAAGCTCCTCTCTTCTTTCCTTGAAAGTTGATCCTCTCTACAACTATTTTGTGCCAGTTAACTAATAGTATGTCATTTAGCAGTACCTTCTATGTGTTTTCTTTTAAAAATTGCTAGCCAGGTTATTGCAATTAAAAAGAGTACTGTACTTCAAAATTTCCATCGGGAAAAATAAAAGATAGACGATAAAGAAATATGACAAAAAAATGTGAAATCTTAATTTAAAAATCTCTTACAAATTAGAAAAGAGTAAAGCATAAGATGTAGTTAAAGAATGTTGTTGTTGTTATGTGCCGTCGAGTCAGACCAGACTCATAGCGACCTTCCTTGTGTTTCTGAGGCAGTATCATTACAGAAGTCGATTGCTTCATCTTCCTTCTGAGGAGTGGCTGGTGGGTTTGAACCACCAGCCTTCTGCTTAGCACTCAAGTGACTTAGACACTATGCTACCAGAGCTAAATCCACAGACTAGAATTTATAATAAATATATCAAAACTTTCACCATAAAATAAATACTTCACTTGAATTGACATAATAGTTTTTCAACCAAAAAATTGTACTTTTTCAACTGAAAGAAATATTAGCACAGGTAAGGGAAATGGGCACTGTGGTATATTACTATATCATATTTCTATGAATACAAGCTGCAAAGAAACATAGCACTTTGAAGCAAAAGCTTTAAAAGTGTATCTCTCATTAATCAAGGGCATATTTGCAGTTTATCCTAAAGAAATTATGAAAACATTTTAAAAGCTTCCAATTTAACAAACTATATTATAAAATTGTTTAAAATGCTCAAATAGTTTATAATTTTCCATAATTACAGGAATATTATTAAAATCAATTCAGGAATATTCAATTTTAAGGGTGTTGAATGGTTATTAAAATAATCCTAAAATGGTGTTAAATGTAACCATGTATTTTAGATTTCCTGTGGTATCAAATATTCTTTTCAATTACTTTATTTAAATACAATCTGTAATCTAGTGGCCTTTGAATACACCTAATTTTAGAGGGAGGCATGAAAATCAGGAGCAGCATAAAGTTAGTTTTTTTAAAGTTGGAGGTCAGACATATATATTTTCTAACTTTATTTTTCTTAATCTTTTTTTTTTTTTTTTCACACAGCAGTCCTTTTTAGGGCAATCTCTATTCCTCTGCTGAGTGTGATAATTTGTTACAATGGCCACAAAGAACTCATAGACCATGTTTATGATTATGTGGTTGATTAGAGAAGCAACAGGCTGTAACTCATGCTCGGGATCAACTTAGAAGTAACAGGATATAACTCAAGAAATAGAATATAGTGTTTTAATCAGGATAGCTTTTAACTAAGACACCCAACTCTGTTAGCAAGCCTCCTGCATGCAGTCAGTCAGGTCTCTCTAAGTACGGATCTGTAAGCTCTCTGAAGCCACTTCCCACCACTGGTCTCCTTGTTTCTGCCTTTCTCTGTACTGTTATCTGCTTTTGTTGTGAACATTTCTCATGGTTTTGTATCATCTCTAGTGTTAAAACTAAAAATTTCTTTTTTTTTTAAATACATTTCATTAAAATATAATTTATGTACAATGAAATATACAAAACTAAGGTGATATGGATCAGTGTTTTTTTTTTTTTTTTTTTTTTTTGCAGTGTTCCCTCCCCTCTCCTCCCACCCCTGGCAACCAACAAAGAAAGTTTCCCTCCATATATAAACCTTTCCTTGACCCTCCACAACAACAAACTATTACTATATTTGTCCTGTGATTGACTTATTTCACTCAGCATAATGTCCTCCAAGTTCATCCATATTATGTGATGTTTTGTAGACTATATATTATTCTTTAGTGCTTCATAGCATTCTATTATGTGTATGTACTATAGTTCAGTCATCCACTCTTCTGCTATAAATCTTAGAAATAAGTCCTTAGCCAGTTGTTTAATTATGCACAAATAGGAATTTGTTGCTGTCATATTTGTTATGTTCTTTTTCATGGTGTTGATTTCTTTGTTCCATATGATTTTCTATGCTGAGTTATTTTGTTTATGAATCGTGTTATCACTTCCTTCATTGCTATTGTTTTAGTATTTGCTGAATATTTATGCTGGTCCTCTTTTTTGATGTGAAGTTTTATATTTTTCTTTGAGGTTACCCTGTGATTTATAGTTTCCTTCCCAAGTTTAGAACAATCCGTTCTATCTTGTAGTTGTCTTAACCTCCCTACCATCTAGAAATTCTGTAACGACACGGTTTATTCCCTCTTTTTGGTTTGTAATTGTCCTCATTTGTCAATTGTTGTCTCTGGTTCCTTGTTTACAATCTTGTAGGCTTCCTTAGTTTGGATACTTCCATAGCTGGGCTGGTTTCTGGGTTATATCATCATGTGTGTTAATGGTCAGTTGTTGTTGGCTGTTGTTTCTCTGTCCAAAGGATTCCCTTTAGCAAATCTTGTAAGATTGGTTTGGTTTGAACAAATTCCCTTAATTTCTCCTTATCTGGAAATGTCCTAATTTCACCATAATATTTGAGGGACAATTTTTCTGGGTACCTAATTCTTGGTTAGAAATTTTTCTCTTACAGGGTTATATATATATACCATTCCATTGTCTTCTTGCCTGCATGGTTTCTGCTGAGAAATCCAAGCTTAGTCTTATTGGTTGCCCCTTGTGGGTAACTTTTCATTTTTCCTGTGAGGCTTTCATGATTCTTTCTTTGTCTTTGGTTTTGGTAAGTTTGATGATGATATGTCTTGGTGATTTTCTTTCGGGGTCTATCCTGTTTGCTGTTCATTGGACTTCCTGAATGGATATATTTTCATCTTTCATCATACCAGGAAAATTATCTTCCAACAAATCTTTGACAATTTTCTCTGTGGTTTTATTTGTGTCTTCCTGTTCTGGAATTCTGATTACATGTAGGTTATTCCTTTTAATGATATCTCACATAAACCTTAGGCTTTCTTTATTTTGTTTTTATCTTTTTTTCTGATTTACCCCTTTCCAAAGAAGTGTTCAGGTATCTGCCTTCATTCTCCCTAATTCTGTCTTCCATTGATTCAATTCTGTTCCTTTGTCCATTTAATGTCTTATCTATTTCTGAAAATTTAGTATTAATCTTCTGGATTTCTGTGTGTAGATTTTGTATCATTTCTAATTTTTCATTTATTTTGTCATTTTCTTCTTCTATTATCTTTCAAAATTGTTTTTGGTTTTCTCTGTGTTTTCCTTGGTCTGTCTCTCAAAGCTTTGAAGATATCTAAATATAATTCCTTTGAATTCTTTACCAGGGAGTTCTAATGCTGCCTCTTCCTCACGGATATGTTTGGGTGCATATCCTGGTCCCTTCTTTCTCCTGCTGTATCTTGCTTCTTTGTGTGGACTGTAATGCTATGTTGTCTCCAAGGTATCGTGACATTATTGTGTTCATATTTAATTGGTGATTATATGTTGGAATGACTTGCCCATGGTTTTCATTTTCATTGTTTTGTTTGTTTGTTATCTATGCAAGTAGAATACTGTGCTGTGTTCCTCTATTTGCTAGTGGGCAGCACTTATACATTCACCATGTGTCTCCTGTTGTCAGCCTTGCATGTGTCCCTGCCACCCTTGGCAAACAGAGCCTATTCCTAGGTCCCTGGAATCTGAATGATGATGCTATGCTTTTAAAATCCAAAATGGTTGCCACTTGTGAAGATTCAAAATGGCTGTGCTCTGGGTCACTTTAAATATCCAAAATGGCCATTGCTTGTAAACATATAAAATGGCTGCACCCTTGGTCATTTACAATATCCAAAACAGGCATCACTTAAAAAGAATCAAAATGGTACACCCTCTGGACAATGGAAAGTCAACAGCTCAGGTTGTTTCCCACCTTGCTGTTTCCCTTCCCAGTCATAGGCCATGAGTGCAGTTGTCTCTGCAGCCCTTAGTGACCAGGGCTGATCTTTTCTAGGTCAATTCTCAGGTCCCAACACCACTTGGAACTATTCAGGTTGTTGGTCCTGTGAGAGTAGCTGACAGTCCACAGCTATGACTATCTCTGTACTCACTGTTTTTGTTCAGGTTTTTCCATTAGTTGGTGCCTAATCCACTTCTATACAGATCCTTCAAAGCTCAGGGCTCCAGGATTATCTTCTGTATTTCTGCAATTTTTTTTTTTTTTTCCTTGTTGAAGAAGGTCTGTGTTGCTTGTCTGCCTATTCCTCAATCTTAACTCTTTATTTCTTGTGTCTATGAGGGTTTTAGTGTAGCGATCCAAAAGATGTAGTATGCTGCAGACTCTTTCTGATGATAAGGAGATCATTCCTAGTCTCTGTGAGATTGGACCTTATGTAAAAAACAAAACAAACAAAAAGAACAAACTAAATAAAAGAAAAACCTAGTCAATTTCAGGCATGGTCCTTCCACTAGAACTGCTAATGTGATAAATCTCCTTAGAAGGCCATTGTCACTTAATTTATATAACTGATCAGTTCACTTATTCCTGTTGAGTAGTTTTAGACACCTTAATTACCTAATGGGAGCTCTGGTAGCATAGTCTTTAAGGCTTTTGACTGCTAATCAGAAGACTGGTGGTTCAAACTCACAAGTAACTCCTTGGAAGGAAGGTTGGATAATCTACTTCCATAGTGATACCATCTCAGAAACCCAAGGAGGGGTCACTATGAGTCAGATCAGACTCAATGACAGTGAGTTTAGTTGGTTTGATTTAAATATCTAGTAGACTGACAATTCCCTGTAAGTTGGATAACATATACCAATCACAGGGCAGGCCATGGTCTAACCAATATTTTAGCAGAATTATAAACTAAGACCAGAAAGGCCAGATAATAAGAGAAACCCATAACATAATATATTCATATAACTTAGACAATATTATGAATTTGAGACACAGAATATAATCTCTGATGATAATTTTCACATTTCATTTTGACGTAGATTTAGAATCTAGCATGCATTTTTTTTTTATCTTTTGTTGTTGTTAGGTATTGCCGAGTCCACTGTGACTCACAGTGACCCTGCATACAACAGAAAAAAAAAAAAAAAGAACACTGCCCATTCCTGTACCATCCTAAAAATTTTAGCTATGCTTGAGGCCATTGTTGCAACCACTGTGACAATCCATCTTGTTGATGGTCTTATCCTTTTATTCTTACCCTCTACTTTACCAAGCATGATAGCCTTCTCTACGGAATGTTTGGTCTGAGAACATGACCAAATCAGGTGTGATGAAGTCTGGTCATTCTCATTTCCAAGGAACATTCTGACAGCCCTTCTTCCAGGACATATTTGTTCATTCTTCTGATAGTCTACAGTATTTTCAGCATTCTTTACCAACACCACAATTCAAAGGCATCAACTCCTCTTTGGTCTTCCTTATTCATTGTTCTGTTTTCACATGCATATGAGGTGATTGAGAATACCATGACTGGGGTTACATGCACCTTAATCTTCAAAGTATCATCTTTGCTTCTTAACACTTTTAAGAGATCCTTTGAAACAGATTTGCCCAGTGCAATACAAAGTCTGATTTCTTGACTGCTACTTCCATGGGTGTAGATTGTGGATCCATTCATCCGTCAGTTTGTCATATTATGGTGTTTTACATGCTGCTATGCCAAGGGTAGGAGCTCTGGTAGCATAGTGTCTAAGGCGCTTGACTGCTAACCAGAAAGTTGTAGGTTCAAACCCACCAGCCACTCCTCGGAAGGAAGGTTGGGCAATCTATTTCTGTAGTGATACTGCGTCAGCAACCAAGGAGGGGTCGCTATGAGTTGGGGCGGACTTGATGGCACATAAAAACAACAATAACCTGCCAAAGGTATTTCAAATACCAACACTCATCCATTTCAGACAAGTTTCAGTGGAGCATCCAGACTAAGACAAATGGAGGAAGATGGGGCCAGATACTTCTGAAAAAATTGGCCGGTGAAAACTTCTTATCTCTTATTCTCTGTGATTTTTGAAGTATGTTTCCTAATTACTCATTGAATTTTCCCATTTCTACTATTCTTTCTCTCATTACCCTAGTTCAATTCTGCATTATCTTTCATTTACATCCCTTCAGTGACTTTCTTGTTCTACATGCATCTGTACATTCTAATTTGCAATTCACCTCCCATTTTATTTGTTGCTGTTCTTGTTGGGTGCTGTAGATTCAGCTCTAATTCCTAGTGACCCTATGTAATGCACAACTTTATGAATAGCCCAGAAACAGTGTCTGATACACCGCAGGAGGATGAGCCCCTCAGGTCAGAAGGCTCTCAAAAAAAGACTGAGAAAGACATGCATCATCAGAAAAGAATCAACCTTATTGATCTGGATAAAACAAAGGTTTTGAGACCTTCATGCTATGACATGGCACAACTCAAATTGAGGAGAAAGAGTGACAAGCATCCATTAGTAATCAGAACATGGAATGTATGAAGTATGAATCTAGGAAAATTGGAAATTGTCAAAAAATGAAATGGGATGCATGAAGATTGATATCTTAGGTATTAGTCAGCTGAAATGGACTGGTTTTGGCCATTTTGAGTCAGACAACTGTATGATCTACTATGGCAAGAATAAAAATTTGAAGAGAAATGGCATGGAATTCAGCATCACAAAGGATATATAAAGATCTGGCCCAAAGTACAATGTTGTCAGTGATAGGATAATATCCAACCATCTACAAGGAAGACCAGTTGTACTACTATTCTTCAAATTTATGCACCAAGCACCAAAGCCAAAGATGAGGAAACTGAAGATTTTTATCAACTTCTGAAGTTGGAAATTGACCAAATTTGCAATCAAGATGTGCTAGGTATCACTGGTGACTAGAATGCAAATTTGGAAACAAAGAAGAATTACCAGTAGTTGGAAAATTTGGCCTTGGTGACAGAAATAAAGCTGGAGATCTCATGATAGAATTTTGCAAGAAAATGACTTATTCATTGCAAACACCTTTTTCAACAACAGAAATAACAACTATATGCATGGAGTTCACCAGACACAGTACACAAGAATCAGGCTATATCTGTGGCAAGAGGAGATAGAAAAGTTCAATATCTTCAGCCAAAGCAAGGCAAGGGGCTGATTGTGGAACAGACCAACAACTGCTCATATGCAAGTTCAACTTGAAGATGAAGACAATTAAAACAAGCCCACAAGAGCCAAAATATGACTTTGAATATATCGCTCCTGAATTTATAGACCATCTAAAGAACAGATCTGATGCTGTGAACACCAATGACTGAAAACCTTAAAAAATGTAGGCTAACATCAAGAATATCATTCATGAAGAAAACAAGAGGTCATTAAAAAAACAAACAAACAAAAAAAAAAGGATGTCAGACGAGACTCTGAACCTTGCCCTTGAGCAGAGAGTAGCTGAAACAAATGGAAGAAATGACAAGATAAAAGAGCTGAACAGAAGATTTCAAAGAGCAGCTCAAGTAGACAAAGCCCATTACTATAATGAAATATGCAAAGACCTGGAGTTAGAAAACCAAAAGGGAAGAACATGCTCAGCATTTCTCAAGCTGAAAGAACTGAGGAAAAACTTTAAGCTTTGAGTTGCAATATTGAGAGATTCTGTGGGCAAAATATTGAATGATGCAGGAAACATCAAAAGAAGATTGAAAGAATACACAGAGTCACTGTACCAAAAAGAACTGGTCGATCTTCAGCCATTGCATGAAGTAGCATATGATCAAGAACCAATAGTATTGAAGGAAGAAGTCAAAGCTGCACTGAAGGAATTGGTGAAGAACAAGGCTCCAGAAATTGACAGAATACCAATTGAAATGTTTCAGCAAACAGATGGCCACTAGAAGCTCTCACTCAGTTATGACAAGAGATTTGGAAGACAGATACCAGGCCAACTGACTGGAAGATATCAATATTTATAACCATTCCAAAAAAAAAAAAAGGTGATCCCACACAATGTGGAAATTATCTAACAATATCATTAATATCACATGCAACTAAAATCTCTCTGAAGATCATTCACAGATCATTGTAGCAGTATATTGACAGAGAACTTCCAGAGGTGCAAGCTGGATTCAAAAGAGGATGTGAAACAAGGGATATCGTTACTGATGTCAGATGAATATTGGCTCCAAGAAATGAATATCAGAAAGGTGTTTACCTGTGTTTTGTTGACTATGCAAAAGCATTTGATTGCGTGGATTGTAACAAACTGTGAATAACATTGAGGAAAATGGGAATTCGAGAACACTTAATTGTACTCATGAGAAACCAATACATAGATCAGAAAGCTGTCATTTGAACAGAATGAGGGGACACTGCATGGTTTAAAATCAAGAAGGGAGTGAGTCAGGATTGTATGCTTTCACCATATGTGTTCAATCTATATACTGAAAAAATGATCCCAGAAGCTAGACTATATGAAAAAGAACATGGCATTAAATTTAGAGGAAGAATCATTAACAACCTGTGATATGGTGATGACACAATTTTGCGTGCTGAAGGTGAGGATAACTTGCAGCACTTAATGACAAAAATTTAAGAATAAAGTCTGCATATGGATTACATCTCAATATAAAGAAAACAAAAATCCTTACAAATGGACCTATAAGCAGCATCACGATAAATGGAGAAATAGTTGACATTGTCGAACACTTCACATTGCTTGGTTCTACAATTGAAGCAAATGCAAGTAACGTTCAGGACATCAGATGATGCATAGCACTGGGCAAGTTGGCCGCAAAGGACCTCTTTCAAGTGCTGAGGAGCAAAGATGTCTTCTTGAGGACACGAAGGTGTGCCTGACATAAGCCATGATATTTTCATTCAACTCATATGCATGTGAAAGCTGGACAATGAATAAGGAAGACTGAAGAAGAGTTGATGCTTTTGAGTTGTGGTGCTGGCAAAGAATGTTGAATTATCATGGACTGCTAAAAGAACTAACAAATCTGTTCTGGGAAGTACAGCCACAATGGTCCTTGGAAGCAAGAATGGCCAGATTTTGTCTCACCTAATTTGGTCATGTTATCAGAAGGGACCAACCCCTGGAGAAGGATGCCATGCTTGGTAAAGTGTAGTCAGTGAACTAGGGGAAGGCCCTCAATGAGATGGATTGACACAGTGAGTGTGGCAATGGGCTTAGGTATAGCAAGGATCACAGAGCTGGCACAGGACAGGGAATTGTTTCGTTCTGCTGTGCATAGAGTAGCTATGAGTCAGAAATGACTTGAGGGCACCTAGCAAGTTATGCAGGACAGAACAAAACACTGCCCTGGTTTATACCAGCCTCAAATCCTTGTTATATCTGAGACTGTCTTTGCAGCCACTCTGTCAATTAATCTTCTTGAGGGCCTTCCCCTATTTCACTGACCCTCCATTTTTCCAAGCATATCATTTTCCCAGAAATTGTCCCTTCTGGCAACTTGACCAAAGTAGCTGTGATAAAGTCTGGCCATTCTCACTTCCAAGGAGCATTGCAGCTGCATTTCTTCTTGAGTAGGTTTGTTAGTTCTTCTAGCAGTCCATGGTGCTTTCAGTATTCTTTGCCAACACCACAACTCAAAAGCATTAACTCTTCTTTGGCCTTCCTTTTTCATTGTATATCTTTCATACACACATCATGCTATTGAAAATACCATGGCTTGTGTTAGGCACACCTTAATCTTCAAAGAGACATCGTCACTCTTCAGCACTTTTTAGAGCTTTTTTGCAGCAGATTTTCCCAGTACAATACTTAGTCTGCATGTTTGAGTGCTCCTTTCATTGATGTTGATTGTGGAAACAAGTAATATGAAACCTTTAACAACTTCAATCTTTTCTCCTTTTATTGTGATGCTGCTTATTGGTCCATTTGTGAGGATTTTGTGTTTTAGCTTTATTAATACATAGAAAGATGTGCATCATGGTTGTATCTGTTACCATACTTATTCAATTTGTATGCTGAGCAAATAATGAAAGAAAATGCACTATTTGAAGTAAAATATTGCATCAGGATTGGAGAAAGATGCATTAAAATTTTGTGATATGCATATAACACAACCTTACTTATTGTGCTGATGAAGATCAAAGACTATAGCCTTCAGTATAAATTACAACTCAACCTAAAGAAAACAAAAATCCTCATAACTGGACCAATAAGTAACATCGTGGTAAATGGAGAGGTGGTTGAAATTGTCAAGGATTTCATTTTACTTGGATCCATAATCAACATCCATGGTAGCAGCAGTCAAGAAATCAAATATCTATTGCACTGAGAAAATATGTAGCAAAATATATCTTTAAGTTGTTAAAAAGCAAAGATATCACTTAGAGTACTAAAGGCACGTCCCAAAGCCATAGCATTTTCAGAAGCCTCACATGCCTGTGAAAGCTGTACAACAAATAAGGAAACAGAAAAAAGAATTGATGCATTTGAATTTTGGTGTTAGCAAAGAATATTGAATGAAACATTGAATGGGCTACCAGAAGAACAAACTAATTTGTATTGGAAGAAGTACAGCCAGAATACTCCTTGGAAGCAAGGATGGTGAGATTTTGTCTCATCTACTTTCAATATATTATCATGAAGGACCAGTCCCTGGAGTAGTATATCATTATTAGTAAGATACAGGCTCAGCGAAAAGGAGGAAGATGGATTGACACAGCAGCTACAAGGGACTCAAACATGGCAATGATTATGAGGATAGCACAAGACAGGGCAGTGTTTTGTTCTGTTGCACATAGGTTTGCTGAGTATGAACTGACTTGACAATACCTAGCAAAAAGAACATACTCATATACCTGTCCATAGTTTCATGTGAACTATGTTATCTGCTGTGTTACTTGTTCTTGCCTTTATGCTTGGAATAGTTTTTCTTCTGTCCTTTCTGTTATAATTTCTCCTTCTCACCCTTCTTGACACAACATATGAATTTACAGGTAACAGGAAATTATAAGTATGTTGTTTGTTGCTGTTATGCCATCAAGTAGGACCCGACTCATAGTGACCCCTCCTTGGGTTTCCACGGTTGTAACACTACTGAAGTAGATTGCCCAATATTCCTTCCAAGGAATGGCTGATGGGTTTGAACCACCAGCCTTCTGGTTACCAATTAAATGCCTTAGGCACTACATCACCGGAATTCCAGCAATACACCACCAGAGCTCCCTAAATGAACCTATAAATGAGAATTTAGAACTGAGAATTTAGAAATAACAACTTAGCCTAATCTGAATTCTAATCTTTCATATTATTTTCATTAATTTAATTGATATTTTACATGCCAATAATTATAATAGCTGTATCTCCTTTTAATGATCAAATGGTTGATTTGAAATGAATATTTATTATCTGAGTACATGATTGGGGCCCAGAAATGGAAGAAAGAAAAAAACAATGAAATTGACTTCAAGTTTTAACTTTTAATATTTTTAAAGAAAAAAGTACAAAAAGACTACTTTTATTCTTGACAAAATAAAAGTGTTGCAAAAAAAAATACTACTTAAAAATAAATAGGCATTTAGGAGTCATTATAATCTATTATCTCTAATAAAAAACATAAATTAAAATTTTGATAATTTATTCCTGAATAGGATGTGTCAAATATTACTGCCTTCTGGAATATACTACTAAACCAAATATTTCTGTTATTGTACTCCTGATGTTAAAACTGAGCTAAAGTCAATAATTAAAACACTGAAAAATATAAAAATTCTTTTCAGTTTTTGAGTTTATTTATCATTTAAATCATGGGCTAACAAACTATGACCCAAACAACACCTATAAATAAAACTTTATTAGAACACAGCCACACCCATTATGTTATGTATTGTCTATGGCTGTTTTCATGCTGGTAGGGTAGATTTGAGCAATCTTAACAGAGATTAAATGACTCATAATGCCTAAAATATTTACTATTTCCCTTTACAGAAGCAGTTTGCTGACCTATGACCAAGGTGACATACATTGTTCAATTCTGAATCCTCTTCGTAAAGAATATAGAGGAACATGTTTCACTCATTTTATGGGACCCTTTGTGTAGATTATCTTCAGGTGTATTCTTTATTCATTTTAATCTTTTTTTTTCTTCTCCACAATTTGTACACATTTCATAGTGAAAATAAGCTGCTTAATGTCATTTTAATACAGCCAACTGACTTATTTGAGGTTAAATGGGAAGTTTACACATTGCTTAATCACTCAGCATATATGCTACTACTAAGCCATTTATCAGTGCTGATAATTTAGCTTCTGAACCTAAATTAACCCTCTAAAATGACTAGTAAGACAGCCTCAGCCCACTGGGAAAGTAATTATTCTAATTTCCCTGAGTAAAACAACACATTATAAATAGTTTATGTGTTACATCCAGTTTAGTTAACACTAAGTATCTAACTAATGAAGTTTAGTAAGTTAATTTAAGTCAAAATACATTTATTTTTTTATGTTTATCACCATTTACTTATAAAAGAAGAAAAAAGACTTACTGATTGCAAAATCAAAGTCAAAAGTAAATTCTACAACATAAGACAGTTTAATTAATATTAGTACAGTATTTAATTAGGCATTATAAGAACTGTGTTTGCTTCTTTTCAATGCATCCAGATTTGCAGGTGGTTGTTAACTGCTATTGAGTCAGTCTCTATTCATGGAGACCACATGCCCAATAGTATGATATGCTATCCAATTCTGCACCACTCATAATAAAAACATTGTTAATTATCACTTATTTCCACCACTCATCTGTCAGTTTGTCCTCATAGGTGGCTTGCACATTGGTGTGAGGCTGGAGGCCAATGCCACTGGTATTTCAAATACCAGCAGGGTCACCCTGCCAGACAGGTTTCAAGGGAGCTTCTAGACTAAGACAGATTTGGAAGACAGAAAGGGCTTTCCACTTCTCAAAGAATTGGCCAGTGAAAACCTTAAGAATCACAGTGAAACACTGTCTGATATAGTTCTGGAACATTATGAATAGCCCTGAAACACTGTCCAAATTGTGCTGGAAGATGAGTCCCTCAGGTTGGAGGGCACTCAAAATATGACTGGGGAAGAGATACCTCCTCAAAGTAGAGTTTTCCTTAATGACATAAATCAAGTAAAGCTTTTGGGACCTCCATTTGCTGATGTAGTATGACTCAAAATGTGAAGAAAAAGCTGCAAGTATCCATTAATAATTGGAACATGGGTTGTACGAAATATGAATCTAGGAAAATTGGAAGTTGTCAAAAATGAAATGGAACTCATTTTTGGTGAGGCAATAGGGAGCTAGCATGGACTGCTGTGGACTATTTTGAATCAGACAACCATAATATCTACTTTGACAGGAATGACAAATTAAAGAAGAATGACATGGCATTCGTCATCACAGAGAATGTATCAAGATCTATCCTGAATTACAATGCTATCAGTGATAAGATAATATCCATATGCCTACAAGGAAAACCTGTTAATACTGCTGTTCAATTTTATGCACCAAACACAAAAGCCAAAGACAAGGATATGAGATTTTACCAACTTATACAGTATGAAACTGACCAAACATGCAATCAATATGTGTTATTACTGCTGATTAGAATGCAAAGTTGGAAACAAAGAAAAGTCACCAGTAGTTGTAAAATATTGCCTTGATGATAGAAATAATGCTGGAGATTGTATGATAGAATTTTTAAGACCGATGATTTACTCATTGCAAATACATTTTTTCAACAACATAAATACTACCTATACAGGTGGACTTTGCCAGATGAAGTACACAGGAATCAGATCAACTACATCTGTGGGGAGAGGTGATGGAGAAGCTCCATATATTCAGGCTAAATAAGAGTAGGAGTGGACTATCAACTGCCCATAGGCATATTCAAGTTGAAACTGAAGACAATTAAAACAAGTCCACAAGAACCAGAATATGATCTAATTATATCTATCCTGAATTTAGAGACCACTGAAAGAGTAAATTTGATGCATTGAACACTAACAACCAAAAACCAGAGAAATTGTGGGATGACATTAAGAACATCAGGCACACAGAAAGGAAAAAGTCATTTAAAAGACAAGGAAAGAAGAAAAGAACAAAATAATGTCAGAAGAGACTCTGAAACTTTCTCTTGGACAGAAAGAAGCTAAAACAAATAGAAGAAATGACAAGACAAAAGAGCTGAACAGATTTCAAAGAGCAGCTCGAGAAGACAATGTCATTTATTATGATGAAATGTTCAGAGAGATGGAATTAGAAAACCAAAAGGGAAGAACACTCTCACCTTTTCTCAAGCTTAAAGAACTGAAGAAAAAAAAATCAAGCCTGGAGTTGCAAAATTGAAAGATTCTATGGGAAAAATATTGAATGATGAAGGAAATATCAGAAGAAGATGGAAGGAAAATACAGAGTCACTGAACCAAAAAGTGTAAGTCGATGTTTATCCATTTCAGGAGGTGGTGTACGCTGAAGAGCCAATGGCATTAAAGGAAGAAGCTGAAGCTTCACTGAAGGAATTGGTAAAAAACAAAGGTCCATGAACTGACAAAACATCCATTTAGATGTTTCAACAAACAGATGTTGTGCTGGAGGCACAAACTTGTCTATGCCAAGAAATCTGGAAGACAACTACCTGGCCAACTGACTGTTAGAGTTTCATATCTGTACCCATTCCACAGAAAAGTAATCCCAGAGAATATGAAAAGTATCAAATAATATCATTAATATCACATGTTAGTAAAATCCTGCTGAAGATAATTCAAAAATGGTTGCAGCAGCTTATTGACAGAGAACTTCCAGAAATGCAAGCTGGATTCAGAAGAGGATGTGGAATGAGGGATATCATTGCTCATGTCAGATTTTAGCCAAAAGTGAATAGTCCCAGAAAGATGTTAACTTATGTTTTAATGACTATGCAAAAGCATTTGATTGTATGGATCATAACAAATTATGGATAACATTGATAACAATGGGAATTACAGAACACTTAATTATACTCATGAGGAATCTGTACATGGACCAGAAGTCTGGTTATGTACAAGGGTATGTTGTTGTTGTTATGTCCTGTTGAGTCATACCCAATACATAGTGACCCCTCCCTGGGTTTCTGAGGCAGTATCACTACAGAAGTAGATTGACCCACCTTCCTTCCGAGGAGTGGCTGGCGGGTATGTAAAAGGAGATACTTCATGGTTTAAAATGAGGAAGGGAGTGTATCATTGTTGTATGCTTTCATATTTATTCAATCTGTGTGCTGAGCAAATAATCTGGGAAACTGGACTGCATGAAGAAGAACATGGAATCAAGATTGGAAGATTGATTAACAACCTGTGGTATACAGAGGAGACAATCTTCCTTGCTGAAAATGATGACAACTTGAAGCACTTACTGATGAAGATTAAAGATTATAGTCTGTGGTTAAATATACATAAATTTACCAATAAGTCAACACAGAATATAAATTTGTTTTATTTCTGAAGTCCCAATTAAACAACATATGCAGTTACCTTTGTATATATCCAAACTTGATGGGTGGGTTATAATTATCAGATGTGTATTTGAGCATCCAGTCAGGGTTCCATATAGCTGGCAATATCCAGAATACTAGAAGAAAGTTTTGCCAATTCTGAATCAATTTCTATACCATATAGACTATTTTCAAGCTAAGTTGTTGTCAAACAATAAATTCGATGTGTTTCATGGATCCTAGAGCTCCTTTGATCCTCCTTGTCACAATTAATGTAGTCAGCAGTACCAGAAAGTCTATTGAAATTTCATAGCTGGAAAACATATTTGGAAGATATTTACAATAACTATAGAAATTGATTCTTTCTTTTTGGTATAAGTTCTGTTTTCTAGTTTATTCTTATTTTGATGGATCCCTATTCCATTTGAAGATGTAAGCATTTATCTTATAAATAGCTGTGTATGGAGTCTTGGTTTAGATTAGTTTTTAATTTGTAGCAGTTTCTCAGTATTTTTGAGACCAATGAGATGATTTTCATTCCTTTCCATCATGTTTCTATGAATTCAAAAAGTTGAAAGAGTTGATGATTAGTACAGCATCAGATTAATTTTGAACAGTAAAATTTTCCAAAGTAGAAATTGAAGCACAATGCAAAGATGTAATAGCATATTATAGTTCAGAAAGCTAATTTCCTGTTGCTGTTACAGATTCACTTACTAAAAATGACAGGAAAATATTGTTTCATAATTTTAACACAATACTGGAGAGCTGTTGTAATAGACCAAGTATTTATGATAATTAGTTTTTGCTGAATAATGTGGTTCTTCAAAGATGATAGTTGTGGATATTGATTTTCCAAATGGACTGAGCCATTGATTGAATGCCATTTGAAGAGGAACCAAATTAGTCTCTTGACTTTACCTGGGGCTGCTACCAGTAGAATACATTATCTGAGGAATCCCATAGTTATGTTTAATAGGTCAAGGACTCCACCTGTCTGCTGCTTTGCTTGTGAAATAATTTCTTAGTTAATAATTTTTAACTGTAAAACCACAGGCGACTCCAAGGATGCTACTTAGTGATTGATTTTCCCCCCTTTGCTGATATAAACAAATTGGTGGATTTAATTGAGAATGCTAAGCTTTTCGAATAATACAAAAAAATGAGAAAGCAGCATGTTGATTACATTTTGAAAATATAAGCTTCCATTGAGAAATAAGATAGAAATTTTTCTGCAGAAAGAGCTGCCATAACAGGAACACCAATAAATATTCCTCAGGGAAAAGACAATGGAAAATACCTTCATGTGAAAAACAGCAGATTATTGTTTAATTTCTATTAAGCAAAAAAGCTCTCATTCATTAAGGCAAATTTAAAAAAATAATAATTTAGGAAGCAACCATGCTTCTAAATTTCTTAAAATTATTTTGTTTTCATATTTTAATCTTTATGAAATAGGAATATCAAATATTCAATGGGGATATTTAATATAGAAAATTATAAATTAGTGTTACTAAATTGAGGCCATGCTTTACAAGAAGAAATAAACTCTGCATCATATGGAAATCTTATTCAGTTTATTTCTTTTAAAATTATGAACTATATATAACATACAGATAAGGTCAGGAAATAGTGCCAAATACTAATGTTTTGTTGTAATTAGTTCTAACAATCACAAAAATTAAAGAAAAATTACACATTTCTCTCTAGTGTGACTTAAATATTTCAAGTTTATTTTCTCTTTCCATTAATAGTGATCAGAAACCTCAAATTTGTGATATATTTCTTTTTTTTTTTTTTTTTTTAGGATTTGGGTGAAGATTTACAGAGTAAATTCACTTTTCATACAGCAGTTCACATATTCTTTGTCTCATGTCATTGACCAAAATTTACAATGCAGCAGCTCCCCTCCCACTTCCTCCCCATAGTTACCTCCTCCCAGTGTCCATCCCTTCATACTCTTCGAGAGGCCCATTGTCTGCCAACCCTGTATATGATCTTGGATACACTCTCCATTTAGACATACATAATTGTTTAGCTTGTTCACCCATCTATCCGTCCCTATACCCATGTTTGCTTTCATTAACAGCTCAGTATTGTATTTACAAAGGGGTTCATATTTGTTGTTTGTACTGCCCATGTAACTCTCTCTGTCTTTCTCATCCTCAATGCTGCCATATTGGTCACTCACATTTGGTACATTGCCCTTCTCTTCACCCAAATCAATATTTATCTCTATCTATCTAACAGCATTCCCTCCCCTTCCCTCCCACCCCTGGTAACCAACAAAGAAAATGTCCTCCAATATATAAACATTTCCTTAATGTGATATATTTCTTGAGCAAGTTTTATACATTTGTGTTACATACAAAATTATACTATACATATAGCATGCATTTAAAAAATATTTTATAGTATTGATTCTAATGTAATTTTTTCTAATAAATGTCTCTGAAATTATAGTCAATGGAATCTCAAAATAACAAATGGTAACATTTTGTTTTCCTTTACTGTGATAAGTGCTATGAATATTTCATTTAATCTTTAATGTTTGTTATATGTTTTACTATTTCACTCCTATAGGATTTAATGGATTCTGATGAAGTCCTTCCTTTAAGTTTGTGTCACTCATTTTAAGTAATCTTTTTCTTTTTTTCCCTCTCTGGTAGATGTTATATTTTGTTTGGCTTTACAATTTATATGCTGATGTTCATTATTATCTATCTACCAAAATGTTCATATTAATTTATTCTTAGCAAAACACATGAATATGAGGTCTAATCTTATTGGTCATATTTATCATGTTGTTGTTGTTGTTATGTGCCGTCGAGTCAAACCCGACTCACAGAGACTTCTCCTTGGGTTTCCGAGGCGATATCACTACAGAAGTAGATTGCCCCATTTTCCTTCTGAGGAGTGGCTGGGGGGTTTGAACTGCCAGCCTTCTGGCTAGCAGTCAAGTGCCTTAGGCACTATGCTACCCGAGCTCCCATTTATCATATAATGTTTAATAAAATATATTTCATTTGGTACAAATTTAGTACTATAAATTGGTAAATTTACTAAATCCATTTATTAAAAATTGAAATGAATTCCATTTTAGTACTATAAATTATTGCAATTAATATCTATTCAATCATGAGATCAATGGTGGTTCAGTGGTGTAATTTTCAACTTTGTGTGTAAGATCCATATTTGATTCCCAGACAATAAAAAAATTTGTCTGGAAGTGGAGGCTTGCATGTTGCTTTGATGCTGAATAGGTTTCAGAGGAATTTTCAGACTAAGCTAGACTAGGAAAAAAATCAGGTTATCTGCTTCTGAATATCAGCCAATGAAAATGCTATGGATCTAAAAAATCCCATCAGGAACTAATTATGGGGATGGTGCAGTATTTAGTTCCATTGTGCATGGAGCTACAATGAGTCAAGAGGCTGACTCAACAGCAGTTAAAATGAATATTTGATGTCTTTCACTTATTTATTTTTGTTCTCAATGCAGTGTTTTTTGTATCTATGTTTCATTTAAAAAATAGTTAATTCTACTGTATTAAATAAAGACATGATACTGGCAACTGGGTTTAATTTTAGTTCCAGTATCTATGTTTTATTTGTAATTGGTTTTAGCCCATAACTAACTCAATTACACCAATACATTTTTCTTCTTTTTTTCCCTACTTTCTGGGTCCTGTTTCTTTTTTGTTATTCCATTTTTCCTTAATACCATCTTCATTATGCATCTCTATCACTGTGGTGGGTGGTATAGTGCCTAAGCCATTTGACTGCTAACCAGAACTTTGGTGTTTCAAACCCACCAGACACTCCATGGAAGGAAGACTAGGCAATCTCCTTTGGTAAAGATTTACCTCCTCAGAAACCCAAAGGAGGTTGACTTGATGATAGTGAGTTTGGTTTATGGTTTATTATAATTTATTGGTGAAGGGAGCCGTTTTGACACACTGTTGTTGTTAGGTTCCAGTTGTTTTTGACTCATAGCAATCCTATGTATGACAGAATGAAACACTGCCCAGTCCTGCACTGTCCTCACAATCGTTGCCATGCTTGAGCCCATTGTTGTAGCCATTGTGTCACTCAATCCTGTCGAGGATCTTCCTCTTTTTCATTGACCTGCTATTACTAAGCCTTGTAGCCTTTTCCAGGGACTGGTAGCCCCTGATAACATTACCAAAATTAGAAGGATGTAGTCTCACCATCCTCACTTCTAAGGAGCATTCTAGCTGTATTTCTTCCAAGACATATTTGTTCATTCTTCTGGCAGTCCATGGTATATGCAATAACATTTACCAGCACCATACTTAAAATGCATCTATTATTCTTTGTTCTTTCTTTTTCATCATCCTTCTTTCACATGCATATGAAGCTATGAAAATACCATTTTCACGCATATGAAAATACCATGACTTTAATCAAGAGAACCTTACTCTTCAAAGTGCTATCTTTGCTTTTGTTACCAATATGCCTCTTTAAAAAAAAAAAAAAAAAAAAGATTGTTTTTGATGCCAATTTGCCCATTGCAAAGTGCCATTTCATTTCTTGACTGTTGTTTCCTTGGATGATGATTGTGGGCCCCAGTAAAACAAAATCATTGACAATTTCAATCTTTTCAATTTACAATGTTGCTTATTGGTCCAGTTGTGGGGATTTTTGTTTTTTTTATGTTGAGTTAGAATCCATACTGAAGGTTGTAGTCTTTGATCTTCATTAGTAAGTGCTTCAAGTCCTCTACACTTTCAGCAAGCAAGTTGTGTCATTTGCATATCATAGATTTTTAATGAATATTCCTCCAATCCTGATGTCAAGTCCTTCTTCATATAGTTCAGCTTCTTGGATGATTTGCTCAGTGTACAGATTGAATAAATGTGGTGAAAGGATACAACCCTCAGACATATCTTTTCTGATTTTATTCCATGCAGTATCACCTTGTTCTGATCTAAGGACCATCTCTTCTTGATCTGTGTGCAGGTTTTGTACAAAGATAACTAAGTGTTCTGGAATTCCCATTCTTTCCAGTGTTACTCATAATTTGTTATGATACACAAAGTTAAATGGCTTTCTGTAATCTGTACAACACAGTTAAACATCTTGCTGGCATTCTCTATTATCAGCCATATTTCATCCGACATCAGTAATGACATCCCTTGTTCCATGCCCTGTTCTGAATCAGGCTTGAATTACTGGCAGTACCCTGTTTATCTACTATGGCAAACAGTTCAGCAAAATTTTTCTTGAATGTGATTTTAATGATTTTGTATGATTATTGACCCATTCTGTTGAATCATCCTTGGATTACAATGCTATAAATAATTACTTTATGTCATGACTAAAATACTAGCACCTGTATTGACAAGTTGTATCATTGTTTTCATGCACTTTAATTGTGCACATATTCCATACTCTTAAGAAATTGATATTAATGTTTTAAACAGACAATATAATTAATTTTTGTATGCATTGCTTGTGTATATACATTCTTGTATAGTATCACTTTCCTTATAATGAAAGAATAGCCATTGTTTTGTTTGTTTGTTTTTACATTTTTTTGGTGCAGATATGGCTGTAAAATATTCTTTCAATATTTATTTCATTAAAGTTCATTTACACCACATTTTTATCTGCTATTGACTTCCATATAGTTAATTATTTTTATCCAGCACTGTGACATTCTGCTTTGTAGACTTCTTTTTGCAAAATTTCTGGTCATCTTATTGGACTGATTGAAAGTAATATGTCTATTATTCTGGCTATTTTAAAAACATTTTCCTCATGTTTGATTTGCATCAAACTGTTCAGTTATTCTTTCTTTATGTTATTCCTTGTTTGGAATTAACAAATCTGCTTCAATCTGTTGATTGATGACTTTTCTCCAGTTTTGGAAATTCCAAGCTTATAATAGCAGCATCATGATAAATGGAGAAAGGATTGAATTTGTAAAGGACTTCATATTACTTGGTTCTACAATCAACACCAATGGAAGCAGCGGTCAAGATATCAGACATAGTATAGCATTGGGAAAATCTGCTTCAAAGGACCCCTTTCAAGTGATGAAGAGCAAAGATGTTTCCCTGAAGACTTAGGTGAGCTTGACACAGCCATGGTATTTTCAATCACCTCATATGCTTGTGAGGGGTGAACAATGAAAAATGAAGACCAAAGAAGAGTCTATGGTTTCGAGTTGTGGTGTTGGTGAAGAATGCTGAAAGTGCCATACATAGACTTGTAAAAGAACTAACAAATCTGTCCTGGAGGAAGTGTGGCAGAAATGCTCCTTGGAAGTGAGAATGGCCAGATTTCATCTCACCTATTTTGGTCATGTTGTAAGAAGGGACCATTCCCTGGAGAAGGATGTCATGCTTGGTAGGGTGGAGGGTCAACGAAAGAGGGG
>NW_006921663.1:12110784-12134685 GCF_000298275.1 Orycteropus afer afer | reverse complement strand
ACACACACACACACACACACACACACTAATATATATAGAAAATAATAACAGGAAAATTGTGAATCAGTGAAAGGAAAATTATAGTGAGAATAGTTTTTATTATATTCTACAAGTTAATAGTAATTTTTTATGACTTTGTTGTCAAGATTGATACACTGAATAAGACATAAAAACGTCCTAAGTTGAAATAAATAATGATAAATTAAATTAAAGGCTTTCATTAAGCCTCTCATCTATCATCAGTCATTTGAAAATTCTTATAATCTGATGACTCTAAATTCCATTCCAGAACTGCAATAGTTTTCAGATAATCTACAAAGAATTATAACATCATTTCAGCTTCAACATGTACAAAAACCAGGTAACAACTTCCCTATCAGTGGTATAAATATTTCTACAAACGTAACTTTAGTTTATGGAGGATTACTGGAAGAGCAATATTATAGCCTAGGAGCTCTGGTAGCATAGTGCCTAAGGCACTTGACTACTAACCAGAAGGCTGTCCGTTCAAACCCCCTTCTCAGAAGGAAGGTTGGGCAATCTACTTCTGTAGTGATTCTGCCTCAGAAACCTAGGGAGAGGTCACTATGAGTCAGGTCTGACTTGACAGCACATAAAAACAGGTTTTATTGAAAATATCTGGTTTGTAAATAAATAAAATATAACATGCATTATAGGAGTACACCCACTTCTCACATATTGAAATTGTTAGTTTCCAAAGGCCAGGTTGTTTTATTAAAACTGGTGTTATGTGAAAATAGAGACTGACCTCATCAGATCATAAATGGAGGATGAGTACATTATTACATAGCTTCCAAATTACATCATTATTTAATTGTCAAATTACATCATTACATTCTACCAAACCACTGAGTATCATAGCCTAACCAAGTTTATACAATATCTTAACTGTTAAAGCCAGTATTACTCTTGCCTTGCACCTCAGCATTTGTTACTACAAGACACACATCATTAATGTGCAAAATGTTGAGACAGTAGAATTTTTACTACTGTTATAAATGTGAAAGAGCTCTGTTGGTGCAGTGGGTAAGGCTCTTGGCTGCTAATCAAAAGGTCAGTGGTTTGAACCTACAAGCTGCCCATAAGAAAGATGAGGCTGTCTGCTTCCATAAAGGTTTACCAGCTTGGGGACAATGGAGATCTCTATGAGTTGGAATATACTAGATGAGAGTGAGTTTGGTTTGGAGTTTTGGCCTTAAATATGGCCAAATGTATAAGATACTTGAAAAGTGAAGAGTAGTTGTACTGAACAATATTAACAAAGCTGTAAAAATAATTTATTTTATCATCATGTTTGTGTGTGTATGCATTTGCTGGACAATGATTTGCATAGAAATTAAAGTTTTTTTGGAAGTTATAAGCAGTTACTGAGCTGTTATGATGATAACTACACATGAAATCAAGCACAAAATTCTATATGCAAGTTAAAGTAGAGAACATTCCATAGCATTATAAGACCACTGGAATTTATGAGTAAGGAGAAGGCAAGAAAATTTTTTCAGCAATATAATTGCATACAAAAAATAATAATTGGAAAAGAATTGTGAGCATACAAGCAAGTTAAGATTCCATTTCTATATTTTTTAACAAGGAGAAATAATACTTGCCTCATTATATAGTTGCTTTGTGAATTAAACATTAATTCTAATATTTAATGTCTATTGCTTCAAAAAGACATATCATTGACTCCAATAATTTAAATCTGTGCAATAAGGGAAGAAATATTATGCTATTTATAAATAAAGGGAAAGTATAGAGAAAAGAGATAAAAATAGGAGGAAAAAAAGAGAAAGAAAGATGAATGAGAATAAAAAAGAAAGAAATGAGAAAGAAGAGTGAGGTGGGAATAAAGAAAGGGAGGAAAGATGGAATGAAGTATTTTATATTTTATGCAGAAATAATAAGTTCCAATTTAGTATTATGCATTTGAGATGAAAACAGGTATGTAAGCTGAAATGTCTAGTAGACATTTATAGTACTACAGGTTAGAAAAAGTCAGATGTGGAAAAGCAGATATTAGGGTTATCCTTCTAAAGATGGGAAAATCATAAAAAGAGTGGGATTTTAGAGGGAGAGACTATAGACTTAAGAAGTAAAGAAAAATAATGGAAGGAGGAATGAGAGAAGGAAGAAATGTAGGAGAAAAGAAGTCAATAACTGAGGGAGATTTAGTCTATTTTTCATGGATATATATATATATATATATATATATATCAAGAACCTCATCAGTGAAAGATAAGAACAAGCATGGAAGAAAATATAGCTTGAGGTATGCATGAAAAAAAAAGATATCAAGAATAAGAACAGAATTTTTGGGGGCATAAGGAAAGGAATGAATGGAAGGTGACAGACTACAGATATAAGGTAAAGAGAAGAGGAAAGGGTTGAGGTAAATAACTGACAAAATGATTTATTTATTTATTTATTTTGGGGGGGAAGGACTTGAAAAGGAATAAAAGAAGTACTTATAATCAAAGAAGAATAAATGGTGCTTGTAGACCCAGAGTGGAAATATAAAGTAAATTACATATTGTCCTGGTACACAGAGGCTCTCCGAAGAAGAGAAAAGGTTAACATAGATGTTTCCTTAGTACATTCTCAATAAAAAAATAGCATCTATTGAAATGAATTTCCTATAGTGCTCATTTACTGTTGAATATCACTGGTAATTCATTAAACCAACTCAATCATAAGACAAATAAATCTACCTTAACTATTCATGCCCCTTATTATTATTATTATTAATTTTTATTGTGATTTGGGTGAAAGTTACAGAGCAAATTCACTTTGCAGACAACAGTTCACCTACACTTTGTCTCATGACATTGACTCCAATTTCCCACAATGTAACAGCTCCCTTCTCACTACTTCCCCATAGTTACCCCTTCCCTGTGTCCTTCCCTCCCATGCACTCTTACCCCATGAGGTGACCCCTTTGCATAGACAGCCCTTCTATTCTCCCATGATTGATCTCTCCAAGGAGTATATCTACCTATTGTAAATGTTCAGCTCATATTTCTGTCTTTTGTTTGGCTGGAAGCCACAGGAGTGGGTTTAATTCCAGACCTAAAGGGCAACTAGAGGCCATAGTCTCGGTAATTCCATCAGGCTCTATAAGACAAGCACACCTGGTCCTTTTTTTTTTTTTTAATGATTTTGAGTTTTGTTCCACATTGTTCTCCCACTCTATCCAGGATCTCCTGGATCAGAGATCCCCCTCTGAGTGGTTGAGAGTGGTAGCTGGGCACTATCTAGTTCTTTTTGTCTCATAGCTGTATAGGCTGAGGATCACATGGTGCATCAGTCACTTGGACTAATTGTTTCCATGTGTCTTGGGTTTCTTCATTCTTCTTTACTCTGGATGAGAGACCCATCATTGTTTTTAAATGGCAGCTTGCAAGATTTTAAGATCCCAATTGCTACTCGCCAAAGTAGGATGTGGAACAATGTTTTTGTGTAGTATGTAATGCCAATCGAGCTTGATATCCCCTGAGACTATGGTCCTGACCCCACAGGTCCAACTACTCATTCCCTCTGGGTAGCTAGCTGTGATCAATAAGTGACCATAAACTTGCCCTTTCTCAGCTCTACTATATACTTGGGAATTATTATAGAACATACAAAACACTTGTAGAAAAATTGTCTCCCAGCCCTAGACATGGTCTTGGGCACACTCTCCCCTGCATAGACGTACCTGGTAGCTCAGCTGTCCACCCATCTATCCTCCCGTATAACCATGGAAGCCTTCCTTGACAACACAGTACTGTATGTGCAAAAGGGTTCACCTTTGTTGTCTGTGACTGCCATGCACTCTCTTTGTCTTCCTCTTCCTCAATGAAACCATGTTGACCATTCTCATTTAGGACATTACCCTTCTCTTCACCTAAATCAGTACTTATCTCTACATATCTATCAGTGTTCTCTCCTCTCCCCTCCAACCCGTTAACCCACAAAGAAAATTTCCCTCCATATACAACTCTTTTCTTGACTTTTTACAATAATGGACTAATACAATATTTGTCCTTCTTTGATGGACTTATTTCAATCAGCATAATGTCCTCAAAATTCATCCATGCTATGATGTGTTTTGCTGATTCTATGTTATTCTTTAGGGTTGCATAGTGTTCCATTGTGTGTATGTACCATACTTTGGTTATCCACTCTTGTTGATGGCCACCTAGGCTGTTTGCCATCTTTCTGCTATTGTAAATAGAGCTGCAGTGAACATGGGTGTGCATATATCTGTTCTTTTGCTGGCTCTGACTTCTTTAGGATAGATATCTAGTAATGGAATGGCTGGGTGAAATAGTATTTCTAATTCCAACTTTGTAAGGAATCACCATACTACTTTCCACAGTGTCATTTGACAGTTCCTCCAGCAGTGGAAGAGAGTCCCAATCTCTCCACATCTTTGCCATCATGTGTTATGTTCTGTCTTCTTGAACTTTGCTGCTAGTGCTGGGGCAAGATGGTATCTCATTGTTGCTTTGATTTGCATTTCTTTGATGGCTAATGATCATGAGCATTTATTCATATGTTTGTTGGCCGCCTGAATATCCTCTTTGTTGAAGTGTCAATTCGTGTCTTCTGCCCATTTTTAATTGGATTATTTGTCTTTTAGTTTTTCAGGTGTTGGAGTTTTGTATAAATTTTAGAGATATGTCCCTTGTATATGTGATTGCCAAATATTTTTTTCCCAATCTGTAGGTTCTCTTTTGACTCTTAGAGAAGACTTTGGAAGCACATAAAAACTTAATTTTAGAAAGTCCCATTCATATAGTTTCTCTTCTGCTGTTTGTGCATTTTGGGTTATGCTTAATAGTCTATTTATGCCATATATTAGGGCCCCTAAATTTGCTCCTAGTTTTTCCTTGAGGAATTTTATAGGTTCAGGTTTCATGTTTAAGTCTTTGATGCATCTGGAGTTAATTTTTGTGCATGGTGTGAGGTACAGATCTTGTTTCATTTTTCTACAAAGGAATATCCAGTTTTGCTAGCACCATTTATTAAACAAACATTCTCTTCCCTGTTGATGCATTTTGGCCCTGTATCAAAGATCAGCTGACCCTAGGTTGATGGCTCTATATCTTGGTTTTCAATTCTATTCCATAGGTCTATGTGTCTGTCACTGTACCAATTCAAGGCAATTTTGACTACTGTGGCTGTATAGTCGGTTTTAAGATCCAGGAGTGTGAGACCTCCTACTTTGTTCTTCTTCTTTAACAGTGCTTGCTTATCTGAGGTCTCTTTCCTTTCCGTATAAAGTTAGTGATGGGTTTTTCCATATCCTTAAAGAATGTTGATGGGATCTGGATTGGGATTGCATTGAATTTATAGATTGCTTTGGGTAGAATTGACATTTTCACAATGTTCAATCTTCCTATCCACGAGCATGCTATGTTCTTCCATTTATGTAGATCTCTTATGGTTTATTGAAGTAGTATTTTATAGGTTTTTGTTTTTGTTTTTTTTTGGTACAGGCCATTTGTGTCCCTGGTATGATTTATTCCCAAGTATTTTATTATTATTTATTTTATTTTATTGGCATCTCTTATAAATGGTATCAATTTCCTTATTTCTTTCTCAGCAGTCTCTTTGCTGTTGTAGAGGAAGGCAACTGATTTTTGGATATTGATCTTGTATCTTGCCACAATGCTAAATCTCTCAATTAGTTCCAGTAGATTTTTGACTAAGTCTCTTGGGTTTTCTAAATATAGGATCATATCATCAGCCAATAAGGATAGTTTGACTTCCTCCTTAACAATTTGGATGTTTTTGATTTCCCTTTCTTGACTTATTCCCTTGACTAGAACTTCCAATAAATGTTGAATAGAAGTGGTGATAGACAGCATCCTTCTCTGGTTCCTATTCAAACAGGGAATGGTTTCAGTCTCTCTCCATTGAGAATAATGTTGGCTGTTAGTTTTGCATATTTGTCCTTTATTGTGTTGAGGAATGTCCCTTCTATTCCTATTTTGCTGAGAGTTTTGATCAGGAATGGGTGTTGGATTTTGTCAAATGTCTTTTCTGTATCAATTGATAAGATCATGTGGTTTTTCCTTTGTTTTATTTATGTGGTGGATTACGTTTATTGTTTTTCTAATGTTGAACAATCATTGCATACCTGATATGAACTCCTCTTGGTCATAATGAATTATTTTTTAAATATGTTGTTGGAGTCTGTTGGCTAGGATATTGTTGAAGATTTTTATATCTCTATTCATGAGGGATATTGGTCTATAGTTTTTCTTTTTAGTGATGACTTTGCCTGGCTTTGGTATCAAGGTTATGCTTCCTTCATAAAATGAAGCTGGGAGAATTCCGTCCTTTTCTATGTTTTGGAATAGTTTGAGTAGGATTGGCATCATTTCTTTTCTGAATGTTTGGTAGAATTCTCCAGTGAAACTCTTAGGGCCAGGACTTTTTTTGTTGTTGTTAATTTATTTTATTAATTAATTAATTTATTTATTTATTTTTGACCTGTTCAATTTCTTCCTTTGTTATGGGTCTGTTCAATATTCCCACCTCAGTCTGTATTAGTTTAGGTAAGTAGTGTGTTTCTAGAAAGCTATACATTTCTTCCATATTTTCAAATTTGTTGGAGTACAGTTCTCCATGCTATTCTGATATTATTCCTTTTATTTCTGTTGGTTCTGTTGAGATGTCACCCATTTTGTTTCTTATTTGTGTTATTTGTATTTTCTTCCTCTTTTCTTTGTCAAATTTGCCAATGGTTTGTCAATTTTATTAGTCTTTTTAAAACACCAATTTTCAGTCCTGTTGATTGTCTCTATTGTCTTTCTATTTTCTGTTTCATTGATTTCTGCATGAATCTTTATTATTTCCTTTCTTCTGGTAACTGTATACTTTTCTTGCCATTCTTTTTCTAATTGTTGGAGATGTTGATTTAAGTGTTGATTTTGGCTGTTTCTTCTTTTTTGATGTTTGCATTTATTACTATAAATTGGCCTCTGACCACTGCTTTTACTGTGTCCCAAAGATTTTGGTATGTTGCATTTTCATTCTCATTTGATTCAAGGAAATTTTAAATTTCTTTTTTTTAATTTTTTCCCTTACCTAATCTCTCTTCAGGAAGGCATTCAGTTTCCATGAGTTTGCTCTTTTTCCATTGATCTTTCTATTGCTGATTTCTAATTTGATAGCATTGTGATCTGAAAAGATGCTTTCCCGTATTTCAATGTTCCTAAATTTATTCCAACTTGCTTTGTGGCTTAACATATGGTCTATCATGGAGAATGTTCCATGTACACTGGAAGAGAGTGTGCTGTTGTTGGGTGAAGTGCTCTGTAGATGTCTATAAGGTCAAGTTGGTGGATTGTATTGCTTAGCTCTTCGTGTCTTTGCTGAGTTTCTTCTCAGTTGTTCTATCTTTCATTGAAAGTGGTGTATAAAAGTCTCCTACCATGCTTTTGGAGTCATCTATTTACATTTTCAATTCTGTAAAAGTCTTATTTATGTGTTTTGGGGCTCTTCCATTGGGTCCAAAGATATTTATTATGGCTATAACTTCTTGTTCAGTTCATCCTTTAATCATTATATAAAGTCCTTAATTGTCTCTTAGCGTGGTTTTTGTCCTAAAGTCAATTTGATCAGAAATTAATATTTCCACTCCTGTTCTTTTTTGATTGCCATTTGCTTTATATATCTTTTTCTATCCTTTGAATTTTAGTCTATTTTTGTATTTATCTCTAAAGTCAGTATATTGATGGGTTATGTTTTCACATCCAATCTGCAACTCTCCATCTCTTGAATGGTGCATTAAAGCCATTGAAATTCAGTGTAATTATCAACAAGTATGGATTGATTGCTTTCATCTTGTTATATGTTTTTACAAGATGTTCCTTGTTTCTTTGTTCCATATAATTTTTTGTGCTATGCTCATTATGTTTATGAATCTTGTTTTCATTTCCTTTGCTGCCATTGTTTTAGTTTTTGCTAAATATTTGTGCTTGTCATCTTTTTTATTGTGATGTGAAATTTTATCTTTTTTTTTTTCAGCCTGTCCTCCTTTGCCAATTGCTGTCTCTGGTTCCCTATTTACATTTTGTAAGATTATTTTACTTTGTATACATCCATAACTGTTGGATACTGGGTTATGTCATCTTTTGTATTAATGGCTGGATGCTGTTGGCTATTATTTGTTCTCTGTTCAAAGGACTCCCTATAGGATTTCTTGTAAGATTGGTCTGGTTTTAACAAATTCCCTTAATTTCTTCTTATATTGAAATCTTTTAATATCATAATCATATTTGAGGGACAATTTTGCTTATTATATAATTCTTGGTTGGAAATTATTCTCTTTCAGAGTTTTATATATATGATCCCATTGCATTCTCACTTGCATGGTTTCTGCTGAGAAATCAAAGTTTATTCTTATTGGTTGTTCTTTGTAGATGAATTTTCATTTTTCCCCTGCTGCTTTCAGGATTCTATCTATATCTTTGGTTTTGGTGAGTTTGATGATGCTATATCTTGGAATTCTCTTTTGGGACCAATTCTCTTTAGGGTTCATTGGGTTTCCTGAATGGATATATTCTCATCTTTCATCATATCAGGGAATTTCTCTTCCAACAAATCTTGGACAATTTTCTCAGAGTTTTTATTTTTCTCTTCCTGTTCTGGAATTCCAATGACATGTATGTTATTCCTTTTGATGGTATCCCACTTGAAGCTTAGGCTTTCTTCATTTTGTTTTGATCTTTTTTTGATTGATCTCTTTCCAAAGAAGTATTCAGGTATTTGCCTTCAATCTCATTAATTCTGCCTTCCATTGATTTGATTCTACTCCTTTTTCTTTTCCATATGTTATCTATTTCTGAACATTTCTACCTGTAGATTTTGTATCATTTCTAATTTTTCATTTATTTTGTCTTCTATTAATTTTGTTCTTCTATTTTTTTCCAAAATTGTTCTAGGGTTTTGTCTGTTTTCCTTCATTTTTCAGTATTTGTGTCTCAATTCTGTGAAGACACCTAAGTATCATTCTTTTGGATTCCATATCAGGGAGTTCCAATGCTTCTTCTTCCTCAGGGATGTGTTCAGGATCTGTATATCCTGCTCCCTTGTTTCTACCATTTTATCTTTCTTCTTTGTGTATCATGTGATGGTCTGTTGTCTCAGACACATTGTGACATTACTGTTTTTAGATTTATGTTAACTGTTTGTGAAGAGCAGTTAAGGTTGAGTCTGGCTCTTTTGATGGTTTTGACATAACCAAAAACAATCACAAAAGTAGAAGCAAGATGATTAAAAAAAAAAAAAAAAACACACAACATAAAAACACACAAACAATCACCAAAAAAAGAAAAGGAAAAACAAAACAATAACAACAAAAAAAAAATAACTCACAATATCTGGGGAGGGAGCAATAAGAGAAAAGAAGGTGAGTAGAAGAATAATGAAAAAAATAGGAAAAATGCAAAAAGAAAATCAAGGAATGGGGTTAACCACAAGAAAAAGAAAGGAATCAGGAACAGGGAAGAGAGAAAAAGCTGAAAACTAGAACCTAGAGAGGGAAGTATAAAGAACAATAATAAAAAGAATGAGGGAAAAAGAATAATAATGATAATAATTTTAAACAAACTAAAACAAAAAAAAAAAAAGGAAAAAAATCTGAGCAGAGTGGGACAGGGCATTCAGTCTCCATCAGAGCACACAGACTGGGATGGAATTTCTGCTGGCCCAAAACATGGGTGGGAGTGAGGGATAGTAGCCCCTCCATTCACCAAGATGGTGTGGGGTATAAGAGTAATAAGGGGAATATTGCATCTTTTCAGCTGTTTGTGTCTGGAATGTTCTTGTGGTTCCAAGCAAGTAGAGACCATTCTTAGGTCCCTGGTATATGAGAGAATGTTGTCACTTTAAATATCTAAAATGGTTGAAGCACTTTTAAACAATCATAATGGCTGTACCCTCCAGACAGCCAGAAGTCCAGAGCTTAGCCCATCTCTCTCTTTGCTGCTTCCCCTTTTATTCACCAGCCACCAGTGAATTCCTCTGTGCAGCTGCTGGCTAGCAGGGCCAATTTCTAGGTTAATTCTTAAGTCTTAACACCACTTGAGCTCTGTTAGCATAGTGCCTAAGGCACTTGACTGCTCACCAGAAGGCTGGCTGTTCAAACCCACCAGCCACTCCTCGGAAGGAAGGTTGGGCTATCCTACTTCCGTAGTGATACTGCCTCGGAAACCCAAGGAGGGGTCACTATGAGTAGGGCCTGACTTGATGGCAAGCAACAACAACAAAAACACCACTTGGCAATATCCAAGTTGTCTGTCCTATAAGGATAGCTGACAGACCACAGCTCTATATGTCTCCTTTTTAAGTGTTTTCATGCATGTTCTTCTGCTAGTTGAGTTTAGTCCACTTCTGTATCCTTCTTTTCACGGTTTAAGGCTCCAGGATTAACTTCTGTATCTGTGTTAACTGGTTCCCCTTTTCTTTGTTGAAGAGAGTCTGTGTGGTTTGTCTGCTTGTTCAGTCATCTTATCAGAACTTCTGTTCATGATCTTTTATATCTTAAGGAGCTCTGGTGGCATAGTGCTTACTGTTGTGAAGAAGAGACACATAAAAATATCTTTTTTAAGAGAAATACTATGACTTTGCAGCAGTTAGTTACTGATAATTATGTTATGCAATGTATTTATACCATAAAAATGTTCTTTTTTTTTTTCAAAAAAGACAATTACAAGAATATATTAATTGTACATTTTAATATTTTACTGTACCTTCTAAAGCTATCCTTTATAAACTTCTGTTCAGTTATTTTATTTTATCATTTCTTTCATTTAGTATAGCTAATCTCTATTTAAGAAAGTTTCAGAGCCTCTTCAAATATTTATTTTGGACCCTTCTTTCATTCTTGACTCTTTAATGATGTTTTGCTTTCCTCTGGTATGGTGTTCTTGATGTCTTCACACAATTCACCTGTTCTTCAGTCATTGTTCAATGTGTCAAATGTGTCAGATAGTTTCTAAATTCAGATATGAGAAACCTAGGTTTATGTCAGCTTTCAGTAACTTGTTTTAATTTTCTTCAGCTTCAACTTAAATTTGAATATGAGCAATTGAAAGCCTGTTGCATGTTCAGTGCCTGGTCTTGTTCTGACTGAAAATATTGAGCTTCTCCATTGTCTCCTTCCACATATGTTGTCCATTTGATTCCAGAATATTCCATGTGGCCACAATATAGTCAATATTTACATTTTTGAGAAAAGTTATTGCAATTAATAAGTTATTGATCTCACAGAATTCTTCCATGCAATCTCAGGCATCATTCATTTCACCAAGGTCATGTTTTCCAGCTACCAATGATTCTTCTTTTTTTCCAACTTTCACATTCTGACCACCAGTAATAATACATCTTGATCACATGTTTGGTCAATTTCACATTGCAAACATTGGTAAAAATCTTCAATTTATTCATTTTTGGCTTTATTGGTTGGTGCATAAATTTGAATAATAGTAATATTAATTTACTACTATTATTCAAATAATATTACGAGTACACAAAGCCAATTACTATAATGAAATGTGCAAAGACCTGGAGTCTGAAAACCAAAAGGGAAGAACACGCTTGGCATTTCTCAAACTGAAAGAACTGAAGAAAAAATTGAAGCCTCGAGTTGCAATCTTGAGAGATTCTGTGGGCAAAATATTGAATGATGCAGGAAACATCAAGAGAAGATGGCAGAAATACACAGAGTCACTGTACCAAAAAGAACTGGTCAATCTTCATCCATTTCAGGAAGTGGCATATGATCTAGAACCAATGGTAATGAAGGAAGAAGTCAAAGCTGCAATGAAAGAACTGGCGAAGAACAAGGTTCTGGGAATTGATGGCATATCGATTGAGATATTTCAACAAACAGATGTGCCATTGGAGGCACTCACTCAGTTATGCCAAGAGATTTGGAAGACAGCTACCTGACCAACTGACTGGAAGAGATCCATATTTGTGCCCATTCCAAAGAAAGGTGATCCCACAGAATGTGGAAATTATAGAACAATATCATTAATATGGCATGCAAGTAAGATCTTACTGAAGATAATTCAGAAACGTTTGCAGCAGTACATTGACAGAGAACTTCCAGAGGTTCAAGCCGGGTTCAGAAGAGAATGTGGAACAAGGGATATCATAGCTGTTGTCAGATGGATCTTGGCTCAAGGCAAAGAATAACAGAAAGATGTTTACTTGTGTTTTATTGACTATGCAAAGGCATTTGATTGTGTGGATCATGACAAATTATGGATAACATTGAGAAGAATGGGAATTCCCAAGCACTTGATTGTACTCATGAGGAATCTGTACCTTGACCAGGAGGCTGTCGTTCGAATAGAATAAGGAAACACTACATGGTTTAAAATCAAGAGGGAAGTGCATAAGGGTTGTATTCTTTCTCCATGCTTATTCAATCTATATGCTGAGCAAATAATCCGAGAAGCTAGACTATATGAAGAAAAACGTGGTATCAGGATTGGAGGAAGAATCATTAACAACCTGAGATATGCAGACGATACAACTTTGCTTGCTGAAAGTGAGGATGACTTAAGGCACCTACTGATGAAGGTTGAAGAATACAGTCTGCAGTATGGATTACTCTCTCAATAGAAAGAAAACAAAAATCCTTACAACTGGACCAAAGAGCAGCATCACAATAAATGGAGAGAATATTGAGGTTGTCAAAGAATTCACGTTGCTTGGTTCTACAATCGATGCCAATGGAAGCAGCAGTCAGGACTTTAGACTACCTGCAGCATTGGGAAAGTCAACTGTGAAGGAACTGTATCAAGTTCTGAGGAGCAAGGATATCTCCTTGAGGACAAAGCCATGATATTTCCAATCGCCTTGTATGCATGTGAGAGCTGGACAATGAATAAGGAAGACCGAAGAAGAGTTGATGCTTTTGAGTTGTGGTGCTGGTGAAGAATGCTGAAAGTACCATGGACTGCTAAAAGAACTAACAGATCTGTCCTGGAGGAAGTGCAGCCAGAATGCTCCTTGGAAGCAAGAATCGCCAGACTTCTTCTCACCTATTTTGGTCATATTGTCAGAAGGGACCATTCCCTGGAGAAGGATGTCATGCTTGGTAGGGTGGAGGGTCGACAAAAGAGGGGGAGACCTTCAACGAGATAGATTGACACGGTGGGTGCAATGATGGGCTCAAGTGTAGCAGGGATTGTGGGGCTGGCGCAGGATCAGGCAGTGTTTCATTCTGCTGTGCATGGGGTCGTTATGAGTCGGAAATGACTCAAAGGCACTTAACAACAACAACAACAATATTAATTAGTCTTTCTTGTTGGTGTATGGATATTATCTTATCATTGACAGAATTATATACCTCAGGATATATCTTGAAATGTTCTTTGTGACAATGAATGTGACTCTATTCCTCTTCAATTTGTCATTCCCATTATACCATATGATTCCCAGTAGACTGGATTCAATATAGCCCACTTCAGCCCATTTCATCTTACTAATGCTTAGGATAAGACCTTTATATATTCCATTTAATTTTTCACAATTTCCCATTCTCCTAGATTCATACTTAATACTTTATATGTTTCAATTGCAATGAATGTTTTTAGCTGTTCCTTCCTAGTTTGATTCATGCCCCATCAGCCAATGAAGGTCTCAAAAGCTTTACTCTAGCCACATCATTAAGTCTACTCTACTTAGAAAAGGCAACTCTTTGGTAGTTGTATTTTGAGTGCCTTGCAATCTGAGGAGGTCTGGTGGTGTAGTGGTTAAGGAATTTGTTTACTAACCAAAAGGTCTGTGGTTTGAACCCAGCCATTCTGGGAACAAAGATGCAGTAGTCTGCTTCTGTAAAGATTTACAACTTTGGAAACACAATGAGGTTTGCTATGAGTTGTAATAGACTTGATGGCAGTGAGTTTAGGTTTGCTTTTCATCCAATATGAGGGGCTCATCTCCGGCACTGTATTAGGCAAGATTTTGGTGCTATTCAAAAACTTTTAAAGTAATGTATCAGAGAGTATTTCAGTGCTATTTGAAAGGTTTTCAATGGCCATTTTTTTTTTTTTTTTCAGAAAAAGATGGCCCCATCCTTCTTCCCGGTCTGCCTTATTCTGGAAGCTCCACTGAAACCTGTCCACCATGAGTGACCCTGGCAGTATTTCAATACTGATGACATAACTTCCAGACACACAGCAATATGCAAGGCATCACTGCATAACAAACTAGGCAAATTCCTGTAACTACACAACCAAAAGAAAAGAACACAGTTAACATTTATCAAACAGAAAGAACTGAAGAAAAAATTCAAGGCTTGAATTGCAATACTGAAGGATTCTATGGACAAAATACTGAATGATTCAGGAAGCATCACAAAAACGTAGAAGAAATACACAGGGTCATTATACCAAAAATAGTTGATAGATGTCCAAATATTCCAGGAGGTAGCATATGATCAAGAACCAGTGGTACTGAAGGGAGAATTCTAACCTGAATTGAATGAATTGTTGAAAAATAATCCTCTTGGATGGGATGGGATGGAATACATATTGAGATATTGTAACAAATGGGTGCACTGCTGAAAGCACTTGTTTATGCTGAGAAATTTGAAATAGAATAACCTGGACAACCAAAAAGAAGAGATCCATATTTGTACCCATTCCAAAGAAAGGTGTTTCAAAATAATGTGGAAATTATCAAATAATGTCATTAATATCACATGCAAGTAAAATATTGCTGAAGACAATTCAAAAATGATTGCAGCAGTATACTGACAGGCAACTTCCAAAAATGCAAGCTCAATTCAGAAGAGAACATGGAACTAAGGATATCATTGCTGATGTCAGATGGATCTTCGCTGAAAGCAGTGAATACCAGAAAGAGTTTTACCTATGTTTTATTGACTATGGAAAGACACTCAACTCTGTGGATCATAACAGATTATGCATAACATTGTGAAGAATAGGAATTCCAGGACAATTACTTGCATTCATGAGGAAACTTTACATAAACAAAGACATTGGTGAAAATTTCCCCCACAGCATTATTTATTTATTAAATTTTGAGAGACTCATATGTAGCATAGAATTTAAAATGGGGTACCTAGCTTCTGGTTTATGCATTTGATTTACAGTATTTTTCACATGATTATTATTAATTCAATGTTTACCCCATAAACATTTTTTTTTATGTTTTTCCTCTTTTATTGCTTTCATTTCATTCATTTCCTATGAACTTGTTAAAAAAAAGAAAAACTATTGTATCCATTAATTTGATAATTACCATGATGTGTCTGTTATTTTTTAAAAAATGACACAGTCAATCATAAAATCTGTAAAACGATCTACATCATCTAAAATTTCAGTAACTACGTTCTTTCCTTTTTGGCAGTTAAAAAAAAAATTATTTTTCTTTTTCTATCAATCTGCTTTTTTTCCCTAATCTTAAAGATACATATTTATTGTTGTGTAATGTGTTTGTTTTACGTGGCGTGGCCTTTTTGGTCAGGGGTTTGTAATTTTCCCAAAATGATTACTCAGGCTACAAATGGCCAAAGGATCAGTCAGTTTTCTTTTCACATAAGCAGCTTACAAGAATTGGTCTATTTGCTATCCATATTACGTCAACTTTCAAGGATTGTTCAATATTCTACCAGCAAAATTGTCTTGCAATACATTTTATTGACTTGCTCAGTTCACATCTGCCTAAGGGATTGGTTGGTATATGAAAGCCATACTTTGAAATTGACAAGCAGTTTACCTATATAAACAAGCAACCTCATAGATTTTCTAGGCAACTCCTGATTAACAAGAGCCTGGAGAACAGAACATGAGGTAGACTCCTGATTCCTGACTTGAGAACTTCCTACATCCAAATAAAAGGGCTGTAATATGGGACAAAGGCTACAACACTGAGAGGATATAGCTAAAGACAAGGGAAGAATGTCAGCAAGTTCTGCAGAGCCAAGCAAGAAAGAATCAGCAGCAACTGTATTAGTGGCAACAACCATCAAACTGACAGATGGGAGTAGTGGCCAAGTTGGCCCACAGAATGGGGGTGGGCACCTCCAGACAGGAGGTAACCAACAAATATGTGTCCCATAAAGGCGAAGAAACCACAATCTGTGCCTGTTCATGCAGATGCCCTAGCAGAGCAAGTGACAGCCTAGGGGCTAAGCTGGCCTGCCATAGGCAAAGGAAGATGCCCCAGCTGTACTGAGAGCTGTAACCTTAATTATCCAAGAGGAGGCTTTCCAAGGCTTAGGCATATTCCAGAGATTGCTAATAAACGTTCGGCCTTGAAAATTATTGTATTTCTGACCTATCACTGACACTGGCCCATGAAGCTGCTGTGTAAGACCTAAACCACTAAATATAAGGAGCTAAAACCAACCAAGAAAAGCTACAGATAATGGAAGAGAGAAAAAAGCAGCCATGCCACAACTGAGCGGAGTTGGTGAGACACCTACTGAGGACACAGCTGCTGGCATTGACCCAGGGCATGCCTGGACAGTGACACAAATGGACATGGGTAATTTGAGAAAGATGAGTAGTCCTCTTTTAGATATCAGTGAGTTTCTTTCTTATGCTAACTGGGGTAGATGTAAGGATTGAGGAGATATGTTCACCTTAAATCTATCTGTGTTGTTTACTATTTGCTTCCAATAATTAATCTGCTCTTGTTGTTTACTATTTACCTGCAATAAGAAATAATAAGAGATTCCAATTACCAAGACTGTGTCTTCTGTGTAAGACTCATTAGATAGAATAGTGTAGTAGTCTTCTAATTGCTTTTGATTTGAGGCAACTGTCTTGTGTTTATGCACACAGTTCTTTAGTTTTCCTGTTCTTGAATTTTGTGTAAGTAGATAGTAATTTTATTTAATATGTCTTGCCTTCCATAACACAAAATCTATGAGAATTACTCACATGTATGTCTGTATGTCAGTAATCCATTCCATCTATTACTAAGTAGTATTCCATGGTATGGATACAATAAAAATTTAATCATCATTTTCCTGTTAGTGAATTTGGGGTGCTTCTAGTTTTAGATTGTTGGAAAAACAGCAAAAATGACAATAACAACAACATAATCTACCTATAGACACTTTCTTGTGATTCTGCCTTTTTTTGTTCTTTCCAATAAATATATCTAGACTTGACTGCTCACCAGAAGGCTGGCAGTTCAAACCCACCAGCCACCCCTCGGAAGGTTGGGCAATCCTACTTCTGTAGTGATACTGTCTCGGAAACCCAAGGAGGGGTCACTATGAGTTGAGGCCGACTCGACAGCAAACAACAATAAATATATCTATGGGTGAGATTGGGAAATTATATATTTACAACCAGTTAAAAAGATGCAGTGAGTCAGTTCTGACTCATAGTAACTCAATGTGAGTCAAAGTAGGACTGTACTCTATAGGTTTTCAATGGTTGATTTTTTGAAAGTAGATCATCATACCTTTCCTCTGAGTTGCTTCTAGGTAGACCCAAGCCTATTAACTTTCAGTTAGCAGCTGATTGAGTAAACTATTTCTATCATCCAATGACTCTTATATATGGACTTAATATGATTATCATCAAATAATTCAGTCTCCATATTTACATCAAGAAAAAGATAAAGGTTTTCATGAAGAGAAGAGTTACATAGTCCTTTTGAGAAAGTTTTGGTCATTTTGAATGAGACAACCATTTTATTTCCTATGCCTGGAATGAGAAATTGAAGTTGAATGGTGTGGCATTTATCATCACAAGGAATGTTTCAGAATCTATCCTGAAGTACAATGCTGACAATGATAGGATAATATTCATACCCTTACAAGGAAGACCAGCTAATACTACTATTATGCAAATTTATGCACCAGTCACCAAAGCCAAAAACAAGGAAATTGAAGATTTTTACCAGTTTCTGCAGTCTGAAATTCACCAAGCATGCAATCATGATGTGTTGATTGTCACTGGTGACTGGAATGGACAAGTTGCAAACAAAGAAGAATCACCAGTAGTTGGAAAATATGTCCGTGCTGATATAAATAACACTTGAGATCACATGAGAGAATTTTGCAAGACCAATGACTTATTCATTGCAAATAACTTTTTTCAACAACACAAATGCTGGCTATATATGTGGAATTTATCAGATGGAGTACACAGGAATCTGATCAGTGACATCTGTGGCAAGAGGTGATGGAGAAGCTCAGTATTTTCAAACAAAACATGGCCAGGAGATGACTGTGAAACAGACCATCAATTGCTCATAGGAAAGTTCAAGTTGAGGCTGAACACAATTAAAACAAGTACACGAGAACACCACCAGAGTTTCTGACCTCGATAATATCCCTCCAGAATTTAGAGACCATCTAAGGAAAAGATTTGATGAACTGAACACCAATGACTGAAAACCAGAGGAATTGTGGGGTGACATCAAGTACATCATCCATGAAGAAAGCAAAAGGTCATTAAAAAGACAGGAAAGGAAGACCAGGCCAAACTGGATGTCAGAAGAGATTCTGAAACTTGCCCTTAAGCAGAGAGCAGATAAAGAAAATGGAAGAAATGACAAGATATAAGAGCTAAACAGAATACTTCAAAGAGCAACTTGAGAAGACAAAGTCAATTATTATAATGAAATGCACAAAGACCTGGCATTAGAAAGGCAAAAGGCAAGAATATGCTAAACATTTCTCAAGCTGAGAGAACTGAGGATGAAATTTAAACCTCTAGTTGCAATATTGAAGGATTCGATGGGCAATATATTGAATGATGCAGGAAGCATCAAAAGAATATGGAAGAAATACACAGAGTCCCTGTACCAAAAAGAATGGTCGATGTTCTTCCATTTCAGGAGGTGACATATGATCATGAACCAATGGTATTGAAGAAGTTGAGGCTGCCCCAAAGGAATTGGTGAAAAACAAGACTCCAGGAGTAGACAGAATACCCACTGAGATGTTTCAACAAATGGATACCCCACTCGAGACACCCACTCAGCTATGCCAAGAGATTTGGAAGACAGCAACTGGCCAACTGACTGGAAGAGATCCATATCTGTACCCATTAAAATGAAAAGTGATCCGACAATTTATAAAAATTATCAAACAATATCATTAACATCACATGCAAGTAAAATTTTACTGAACACAATTCAAAAATGGTTACAGCAGCATATTGACAGAGAATTTTCAGAAATGCAAGCTGGATACAGAAGAGGATGTGGGATGAGGAATATCATTGGTGATGTCAGATGGATCTTGGCTCAAAGCAAAGAGTACAAGAAAGATGTTTACTTGACTATGCAAAGCATTCAGTTGTGTGGATCAAACAAATTATTGGTAACATTGAGAAGAATGGGAATTCCAGACACTTAATTGTACTCATGAGGGACATGTACATAGATCAGGAGGTTGTTGTTCAAACAGAACAAGGGGACACTGCATGGTTTAAAATCAAGAAGGGAGTGCATCAGAGTCGTATCCTTTCATCATACTTATTCAATTTGTATGCTGAGCAAATAATCCAAAAACCTGGATTATATGAAGAGGAATGTGGCACATCATTAATGACCTGTGATATACAGGTAACAACACTGCTTGATGAAAGTGAGGATGACTGGAAGAATTAACTGAGTAAGATTGTAGACTACAGTCTGCAGTGCGGATTACACCTCAAAGTAAAGGAAAACAAAATCCTCACAACTGGACCAATAAACAGCATCAGGATAAATAGAGAAAAATTGAAGTTGTCAAAGACCTCATATTACTTGGCTCTACAATCAACACCAATAGAAGCAGCAGTTAAGACATCAGACAAGGTATTGCAATGGGCAGATTTGCTGTAAAAGATCTCTTTGAAATTCTGAAGAGCTAAGATATCTCCTTGAAGATTATGGTGCTCCTAACCTATTTTTGTTGTTGTTGTTATGTGCCACTGAGTCAGCCGCCATGGTATTTTCAATTGTCTCTTACACATGTAAGAGCTGGATAATGAGTAAGGAAGACTGAAGAATCGATCTTTTTTGATTTGTGGTGTTGGGAAGAAGGCTGAGAGTACAACTAACTGCTTAAAGAACTAACAAACCTGTCCTGGAAGAAGTGCATCTGGAAGCTCCTTGGAAGCAAGAATGGCCAAACTTCATCTCACTTACTCTGGTCATGTTGTCAGAAGGAACCATTCCCTGGAGAAGGATATCATGCTTGGTAAAGTGGAGAGTTAATTAAAAAGGATAAGACCCTCAACAAGACGGATTGACACAGTGGCTGCAACAATGGTCTCAGGTATAGCAAGAATTGTGAGGATGGCACAGGACCAGGCAGGGTTTTGTTCTGTTGTATATAAGATAGCTATGAGTCAGAGATGACTCAATGGCATCTAACGACAAGAATCTATATGTATATGTGTTTATATGTGTGTATTTGTTTATATGTGCATGTGTACAACACTTGTCTGCCGCTTTGTCATACTGTTGTGGCTTATGTGTTGCTGTGAGGCTGAGGCTATGCCATTGGTATTTCCAATACCATCAGGGTCAGCCATAGTGCACAGGTTTCAGCAGATCTTTTAGACTAAGACAGACACAGAAGAGGGAAGAAACCATCCTCATCTCAAATATTTGGCCACTGAAAACTTTATGATAGCAGTGAAACAGGGAGCTGTGGTAGCATAGTGCCTAAGGCACTTGACTGCTAACCAGAAGGCTGGTGGTTCAAACCCACCAGCCACTCCTCAGAAGGAAGGTTGGGCAATCTACTTCCGTAGTGATACTGCCTCAGAAACCCAAGGAGGGGTTGCTATGAGTCGGGTCCGATTCGACCGCACATAACAACAATAACAACAACAGCAGTGAAACATTGGTATATTACTGGAAAAATTTCTGAATAGCCCTGAAACATTGCCCCATGTAGTGCCAGAAGATGAACCCTTCTGGTAAGAGGGCCCTCAAAACATGACTGTGGAAGAGAAGTCTCCCCATTAATGATGTGAATGGAATAAAGTTCTCAGAACCTCCATTTGCTGATGTGGAATGTCTTAAAATGAGAAGAAACCGCTGCAAATATGCATTAATAATCAGAACATGGAATGTAGGAAGCAAGAATCAACAAAAATTGGAAGTTGTCAAAAATGAAATGGAACACAAAGATCGAAGTCCTAGGCATTAGTGAGCTGAAATGGATTGGTTTTGGCCATTTTGAATCAGACAACCCTATGATGCACTATGCCAGGAATGACAAATTGAAGATAAATGGCATGGTATTCATTGTCACAAAGCATGTTTCAAGATCTGTCCTGAAGTACAATGCTGTCACCAATAGGATAATATTTGTATGCCTACAAGGAAAACTAGTCAATACAATTATTACTCATATTTACACACCAACCACCAAAGCCAAAAACAAGGAAACTGAAAGATTTTTCCAACTTCTGCAGTGTGAAATTAACAAAATATACAATCAAGATATGTTTATTATTAGTGGTGATTGGAATGCAAAGGTTGGAAACAAAGAAAAATCACCAGTATTTGGAAAATATGACCTTGGTGATAGAAATAATTCTGGAAATCACATAACAGAATTTTGCAAAGCCAACAACTAATCCATTGGAAATACCTTTTTCAACAACCTAAATGGCAGCTATACATTTGGACTTTGCCAGATGGAGTACACAGAACTCAGATCAACTACACCTGTCTAAAGCAGAGATGAATAAACTCAACATCTTCAGCTAGACAATGCCATGAGCTGACTGGAACAGATTAGCAGCAGCTCATATTCAATTTCAAGCTGAAGCTGAACACAATAAAAACAAGTACAAGAAAGGCAAAATATGACCATGATGATAGAATTAGCAGTTTGTTGTACTCTCAGCCTCCTGAATTTAGAGACCATATAAAGACTACACATTTGATGTAGAATACTGATGAAGAATACTGAACACCAATGACAGAAAACCAGAGAAATTGTGGGATGATACCAAGAACATCAAACATGAAAAAAGCAAAATGTCATTCGAAAGACAGGAAAGGAAGAAAAGACCAAAATGGATGTCAGAAGAGACTCTGAAACTTGTTCTGAATCAGAGAGCAGCTAAAGCCAATGGAACAAAGGACAAGATAAAAGTTCTAAAAAGAAGATTTCAAAGAGCAGCTCGAGAAGACAAAGATAATTACTATAATGAAATGTGCAAAGACCTGGAGTTAGAAAACCAAAAGGGAAGAACACACTTGCCATTTCTCATGCAGAAAGAACTTAAAAAAAAAAAAAAAATCCAAGCCTCCAGTTGCAATATTGAATGATTCTATGGGCAAAGTATTGAATGACAAAGGAAACATCAAAAGAAGATGGAAGGAATATACAGTCACTGTACCAAAAATAATTGGTCAGTATTCGTCCATTTCAGGAGGTGGCATATGATCAAGAACCAATGGTATTGAAGGGAGAAGTCAAAGCTACACTGAAGGAATTAGTGAAAAACAGGGTCCAAGAATTGACAGAACACCCATTGAGATGTTTCAAAAAATGGATGCTGTGCTGAAGGCACTCACATGGATATGCCAAGAAATTTGGAAGTCAGCTACCTGGCTAAGTTACTGGAAGAGATCCATATTTGTACCATTTTCAAAGGAAGGTGGAATTTATACAATATAATTTATATCACACACAAGCAAAATTTTTCTGAAAATAATTCAAAAGCAGTTGCAGCAGTATATTGACAGAGAACTTGCAAAATGCAAGCTGGATTCAGAAGAGGACGTAGAACGAGGAATAACATTGGGATACAAATATCAGATGGATCTTGGCTGAAAGTAAAGAATACCAGAAAGATGTTTACTTGTGTTTTATTGACTATGCAAAAGCATTCGATTGTGTGGATAACATTAAGAAGAATGGGAATTCCAGACACTTAATTGTGCTCATGGAGAACCTGTACATAGACCAAGAGGCTGTCGTTCAAAGAGATACTTCATCATTTAAAATCAGGAAGTGAGGATGTCAAGGTTGTATCCCTTCACCATATTTATTCAATCTGTATGCTGAACGAATAATCTGAAAAACTGGAATATATGAAGAAGAAAGTGGCATCAGGATCGGAGGAAGACTCATTAAGTACCTGAGATGTGCAGATGACATAACCTTGCTTGCTGAAAGTGAAGATGATTTGAGACACTTACTGATGAAGATTAAAGACTACAGTCTGCAGGGGTGATTACATCTCAACATAAAGGAAAAAAAAAATGTTCACAATTGGACCAATTAGTAGTATGACAATAAATGGAAAGAGGATTGAAGTTGTCAAAAATTTCATATTTGCTCCACTATCAACACCAGTGGAAGCAGCAGTCAAGAAATCAGAGGACATACTGCACTGGGCAAATCTACTGCAAAAGACCTCTTTAAAGTGCTGAAGAGCAAAGGTATCTCTTTGAAGACTAAGGGGTGCCTGACCCAAGTCATTGTGTTTTCAAAAGTCTCATACACATGTGAAATCTGGACAATGAATAAGGAAGACCAAAGAAGAGTTGTGATTTGGAGCTGCAGTGTTTATGAAGAATATTGAAGGTACTTTGGACTGCAAGAAAACCAAATGCATCTGTCCTGGGTGAAGTGGAGCTGGAATGCTCTTTGTAAGCAGAATGTCCAGACTTTATCTCACCTACTTTAGTCATTTTGTCAGTAGTGACCATTCCCTGAAGAAAGATTTCATGCCTGATAAAGGAGGGTCAATGAGAAAAGGGAAGGCTCTCATCATCTCATCAACAAGATGGACTGACACAGAGGCTGCTATGATAGGCTCAGGTATAACAAGGATTGGGAGACTGGTACAGGACTGGGCAATGTTTCATTCTGTTGCACATAGGGTCACTATGAATCAGAACTGATTCAATTAAAAATAA
>NW_006921663.1:12108215-12110566 GCF_000298275.1 Orycteropus afer afer | reverse complement strand
CATTGAATCAGTTCAGACTCACAGTGATGTTGTTGTTAGGTGCTGTCAAGTCATCTCTGACTCATAGCGACCCTATACACAGTAGAACAAAACACTGCCTGGTCTTGGGCCAGCCTCACAATCATTGCTATACCTGAGCCTATCGTTGCAGCCACTGTGACTATCCATCTCATTGAGGGCCTTCGCCTTCTTTGTTGATCCTCCATTTTGTCAAGCATGATATCCTTCTCCAGGGAATAGTTCCTTCTGACAACATGACCAAAGTAGGTGAGATGAAGTCTGGCCATTCTAGCTTCCAAGGAGCATTCTGGCTGCACTTCCTCCAGGACACATTCGCTAGTTCTTTTGGTAGACAATAGTACTCTTAGCATTTGTGTCCAGCACCACAACTCAAAAGCATCAACTCTTCTCACATGCATAAGAAGCAATTGAAAATAGCATAGCTTGGGTTAGGTGCACCTCAGTCTTCAAGGAATCATCTTTGTTCCTCATGACTTGAAAGAGGTCTTTGCAGCAGATTTACACAATGCATAATGCCATCTGCGGTCTAGACTGCTGCTTCCACTGGTGTTGATTTTAGAGCCAAGTAATATGAAATCCTTGACAACTTCAATCTTTTCTCCATCAATCAAGAAGCTGTTTATTGGACCAGTTGTGAAGATTTTTGTTTTCTTTATATTGAGGTGAAATCCATACTGCAGACTGTAGTCTTTAATCTTTATCAGTAAGTGATAAAGTCATCCTCACTTTCAGCAATTGAAGTTGCATCATCTGCATATCACAGGTTGTTAACGAGTCTTCCTCCAATCCTGATGCTATGTTCTCCTTCATATAATCCAGCCTCTCTGATTATTAGCACAGCATACAAGTTGAATAAGTATGGTGAAAGTATACAACCTTGATGCACTCCCTTCTTGATTTTTAAACATGCAGAATCCCATTGTTGTGTTTGAATGACAGTCTCTTGATCTATGTACAGGTTCTTCATGAGTACAATCAAGCATTCTAGATTTCCTATTCTTCTCAATATTATCCATAATTTGTTATGATCCACACAATCGAATGGTTTAGCATAGTCAATAAAACACAAGTAAACATCTTTCTGATATTCTTTGCTTTGAACCAAGATCCATCTGAGATCAAGAATGATATCCCTCATTCCATGTCCTCTTCTGAATCCAGCCTGCATTTGTGGAAGCTCTCTGTCAATACATTGCTGCAACCGTTTTTGAATTCTCTTCAGTAAGATTTTACTTGCATGTGATATTAATGATACTTTTTGATAATTTCCACATTCTGTGGGATCACATTTCTTTGGAATGGGTACAGATATGAATCTCTTCCAGTCAGTTGGCCAGGTTGCTATCTTCCAAATCTCTTAGTGTAGCTGAGTGAGTGCCTCCAGCAAGACATCCATTTGTTGATACATCTCAGTGGGTATTCCGTCAACTCCTGGAGCTTTGTTTTTCACCAATTCCTTCAGTGCAGCCTCAAATTCTTCCTTCAATACCATTAATTCACAATAATATGCCACCTCTTGAAATGGATGAACATTGACCAATTCTTTTTGGTACAGTGCCTCAGTGTATTTCTTCCATGTTCTTTTGATGCTTCCTGCATCATTCAATATATCGCCTGTAGAATCTTTCAATATTGATACTTGAGGCTTAAATTTTTCCCACAGTTATTTCAGGTTGAGAAATGCTGAGCATGTTCTTCCCTTTTTGTTTTCTAACTCCAAGTCTTTGCACATTTCATTATAGTAATTGGCTTTCTCTGCTCAAGCTGCTCTTTGAAACCTTCTATTTAGCTTTTATCTTGTCATTTCTTCCATTTGCTTTAGCTCCTCTCTGCTCAAAGACAAGTTTCAGAATCTTTTCTGACATCCATTTTGGTCTCCTTTTCTCATCTTTTTAATGACCTCTTGCTTTCCTCATGGATGATGTTCTTGATGTCATCCAACAATTCCTCTGGTTTTCAATCACTGGTGTTCAATGCATCAAATCTATTCTTTAAATGGTCTCTAAATTTGGAGGCATATAATCAAGACAATAACTTGGATCTTGTAGACTTGTTTTAATTGTCTTCAACTTCAACTTGAATTTGCATATGAGCAGTTGATGATCTGTTCCACAATCAGCTCCAGACCTTATTTTGGCCAAAGATAATGAACTACTCCATTGCCTCTTGCCAGAGATGTAGTCATTCTGATTCCTGTGTATTCTATCTGGTGAAATCAACATGTATAGTCATCACTTATATTGTTGAAAAAAGACATTTGCAATGAATAATTTTTGCTGTCCTTTGCAGAGTCTACATTATTCTTTAGGTTGCATAGTATTTCATTGTGT
>NW_006921663.1:12106030-12108056 GCF_000298275.1 Orycteropus afer afer | reverse complement strand
CATGGTTATGCATGTCTATTCTTGTCGTGTCTCTCACTTCTTTGGGATATATACCTAGTAATGGAATGGCTCAAATGGTATATATAATTCCAACTTTTTAAGGAATCGCCATACTGCTATCCACAGTGGTTATTCCATTTTACAGTCCCACCAGCAGTGTATGAGAATCCCAAGCTCTCCACATCCTTGTTGAATTTATTTTCTTTTTTTAAGTATCCATGGCAATCGTAGGGCAATGTTTTTATTTTCTTTCTTTCTTTTTTTTTTTTTAATTGTGATTTTGGTGAAAATTAACAGAACAAATTCATTTTCCATACAACACTTCACATACACTCTTTCTCATGACATTGACCAAAATTTATCATAATTTAACAGCTCCCCTCCCACTTCCTCCCAATAGTTACCTCTTCCTTGTGTCCATCCCTCCATGCACTGTCTCCCTGAGCTAGCTCCCTGTGCATAAGCAGCCTTTCTTTCTCCCATGATTGTTCTTTCCAAGGAGTGTAACTACCTCAGGTAAATGTTCAACTCATATGCTTGTCTTTTGTTTGGCTGGAAGCCACAGGTGTAGGTAGTTATATTCTAGACCTGAAGGGATGCTAGGGGCCATAGTCTCAGTGGTTCTACCAGGCTCTATCAGACCAGCAAACCAGGTTTCTCACTCCTTCTTTTTTTTTTTTCTCCAAATGATTTTGAGTTTTTTTCTCCATTGTTCTCCCTCTCTATCAGGGATCTCCTACATAGATCCCCTTCCAAGTGTTTGACAATAGTAGCAAGGCACCATCTAGTTCTTCTGGTCTCATAGTCATATAAGCTGCAGATCAGATGGTGTACCAGTTGCTAGGGCTAATTGTTTCCATTAATTTTTGGTTTTCTTCATTCTTATTCACTCTGGATGAGGAGAGACCCATCGCTGCATCTAGATGGCAGCTTGCAAGCTTTTAAGATCCCAGTTGCTACGCATCAAAGTAGGAGGTGGAACAATGTTTTGTGTAGTATGTTATGCCAGTTGAGGTTGATGTCCCCTGTGACTATGGTCTGGAGCCCATAGGTTCAACTACTCAGTCCCTCTGGGAAGCTGGCTGTGATCAAGAAGTAACTACAATCTTGTCCCTTGTCAGCTCTACTATACACCTGGGAACTCATATTGTATACACAAACTTATAGGACCATTGTCTTCCAAACCTATACAAGGTCTTGGGTACATGCCCCACTTCATATTACTAGTTCAGCTTGTCCATTCATCTATCCACCCATATAACCATGTTGGCCTTCACTGACAATTCAATATTGTATGTGCAAAAGAGTTCATATTTGTTGTCTGTACCTTCCATGTACCTCTTTATGTCTTTCTCTTCTTCAATACGATCATATTGATCACTCACATTTGATACATTGCCCTTCTCTTCACCCAAATCAATACTTATCTCTAACTATCTAACAGTGTTCCCTACCCTCCCCTCCCACCCCTGGTAACCAATAAAGAAAATTTCCTTACATAGACAAACCTTTCCTTGACTTTTACTCTAATGGACTAATACAATATTTGTCCTTTAATGATTGACTTATTTCACTCAACATAATGTCTTCCAAGTTCATCCACGTTATACGGTGTTTTGCAGATTCCACATTATTCTTTAGGGTTGCCTAATATTCCATTGTGTGTATGTACTATATTTGGATATCCATTCCTCAGTTGATGGACACCTAGGTTGTTTCCATCTTTTGGCTGCAATGAACATGGGTGTGCATACGTTTGTTCTTGTCATAGCTCTCACTTCTTTAGGATATATATTTAGTAATGGAATAGCTGGGTCAAATGGTATTTCTAGTTCCAACTTTTGAAGGAATTGCCATATTTCTTTCCATAGTTGTTGTATCATTTTACAGTCCCACCAGCAGTGTATGAGTTCTAATCTCTCCACATCCTCACCAAGGTTTGTTAATTTCTGTCTCATTGAACTTTGCTACTAGTGCTGGAGCAGATGGTATCTCATTGTTGTTTTGATTTTCATCTCTCTAATAG
>NW_006921663.1:12104116-12104719 GCF_000298275.1 Orycteropus afer afer | reverse complement strand
TTGGTTTTGCAGAGATGCCCTTTATTATGTTGACGAATGTCCCTTCTGTTCCTATTTTGCTGAGAGTTTTGATCAGGAATGGGTGTAGGATTTTCTCAAATGCCTTTACTGCATCAATTGATATGATCCTGTTGTTCTTCTCCTTTGTTTTGTTTATGTGGTGGATGACATTGATTGTTTTTCTAATGTTGAACAATCCTTGCATACCTGCTGTGAACTCTTCTTGGTTAATGAATGATTTTCTTGTTATGTTGTTGGAGTCTATTTGCTAAGATTTTGTTGTAGGTTTTTGCATCTATATTCATGAGGGATATTGGTCTGTAGTTTTCCTTTTGAGTGATGTCTTTTTCTGGTTTTGGTATCAAGGTTATGTTTGCTTTATAAAACAAGTTAGGGAGGATTCTATCCTTTTCTATGTTTTGGAATAGTTTGAGTAGAAATTGTGTCAGTCCTTCACTGAATATTTGGTAGAATTCTCTGGTGAAACTCGCTGGGCAAGTACATTTTTTGTTGGTAAATTTTTGATGACCTGTTCAATTTCTTCTTTTGGTATGGATCTATTCAAATTTTCCACATCAGTCTGTGTTAGTTTAGGTAAGTGGT
>NW_006921663.1:12099917-12100990 GCF_000298275.1 Orycteropus afer afer | reverse complement strand
TCCTTTGCCTTTTCAATGTGTTATCCATTTCTGAAAATTTAATATTAATCTTCTGGATTTTTATCTGCATATTTTGTATCATTTTTAATATTTCATTTATTTTGTCATTTTGTTCATGTATTTTCTTCCAAAATTCTTCTAGGGTTTCCTCAATGCTTTCCTTGATCTGTCTCTCCATTCTTTGAAGAGACCTCAATATAATTCTTTTGAATTCCTTATCAGAGAGTTCCAATCCTGTATCTTCCTCAGGGATGTGTTCTGGGTCTATATATTGTTCCCTTGTTTCTACCACTTTATCTTGCTTCTTTGTGTGAACTGTGATGGTTTGCTGTCTCTGAGACATTGTGACATTGTTGTATTTAGATCTGCTAAGTGTGTGTGAAGAGCAAATAAAGGTCAGTCAGTCTTTTCTTGGTGTTTATCATTGGCCTGTTGTTGGAGAAGGAAGTGGTGGCTCTCACTCAGTGAAGCTACAGGAGGTGTGGGTGTAGTTGTTTCATATGGGGACTGTTGTTATCTCCCACTCAGTTAGACAAAAAATAACAATTGATTAACCATCAAATCAAGTAAAATCAAATGGAACAATAAACAAAAAAAAGGGGGGGCACCACGATGTCTGGGGAAAGGGCAATAAAAAAAAGAAGGAGAATAATGAAGAAAAAAAGGGGAAAATACAAAAAGAAAAACAAGGATTGGAGTTAACCACAAGAAAGAAAAATAAAATGGAAACAGGAAAAGAGAAAAGAAAAAAAAGTTGAAAACTAGAATCTGGGAAGGAAAGAATTTAAAAAAGGACAAAAGTAATAATAATAACAGTAGTTTGAAAACAGACAAAAATGAACAAACTAAAAAAAAAAAGGAAAAGGAAAAAGAAAAAAACAAAATCTGTACAGAGTGGGGCAGGGCACTCAGGCTCCATCCTAGCACACACACTGGGATGGAATTCCTGCTGATCTGGAAGATGGGTGGGAGTGAAGGATGGCCTTACCTCCATTCACCAAGAAGGCATAGGATATAAGAGTAACAAGAGGAAAGTCACACCTTTCCATCGTCTGCATCCGGAATGTTCTTGT
>NW_006921663.1:12098727-12099817 GCF_000298275.1 Orycteropus afer afer | reverse complement strand
TCTGGGGAACTGCTTTTGCTTAAACTATCCAAAATAGTCAAACCTGTTGTAAACATTCAAACTGGCTGCACCTTCTGGACAGGCAAAAATCCACAGCTCAGCTCACCTTCCTCTTTGCTGCCTCCCCTTTTGTTCACCAGCCACCAGAGTAGTCCTCCTTGCAGTCCTTGGCCAGCAGGGCTGATTTTTAGGTTAATTCTTAGTTTCTAACACCACTCAGCAATATCCAAGCTGTCTGTGCCATCTGGATCATTGCCAGACCACAGCTCTGTATGTCTCCTTTTTTGGTGTTTTCATGCAAATTTTTCTGCTAGTTGGAGTTGAGTCCACTATCCTTCCCTTCAAAGCTCAGGGTTCCACGTTTATCTTCTGTTCCTGTGTCAATTGCTTCCCCTTTTCTTTGTTGAACAGGGTCTGTGCAATCTATTCTGCCATCTTACCTGAACTCCCTCCCCATGTTCTAATTATTAATTGATGTTTGCATCTATTTCTGCTCATTTTGAGTCATGTCTCATCAGCCAATGGAGGCCCCAAAAGTTTTACTGTATCCATATTGTTAAGATTGTCTCTACTCTGAGAAGTCAGCTCTTCCCCAGCCCAATTTTGAGTGCCTTATGACCTGATGGACTCATCTTACAGCACTATGTCAGACACTCTTTCAGGGCTGTTCATAAAATTTTCCAGTAATCGATCAGTGTTTCACTGCTATTCATAAGGTTTTCACTGGCCAATTCTTGAGAAGTGGATGGCCTTTTCCTTCTTCCAAGTCTGTCTAAGCCTGGAAATTCAGTTAAAATCTCTCCACCATGGGAACCCTGTTGCCATTTTGCAACACAGTGGCATAGCCTCCAGCCTCACAGCAACGCATAAGTCATCACAGGATGACAAACTGACAAACAATTTGTCTCCTCTACTTGTTCCTAACCCCTCTGCACCTGCCTACCTTGTGTCCCAGCCTTAATAAAGAGTCACACTCAAGTGAAATGCACTCTCCAAGCCCCAGGCATGCCTACCTAAGGTCCCTGCCTTAACATAGAGCCTCACCCAGATGAAAAGAAGCCTCCAAGACCCAGGCCTGCTGACCTGAGGC
>NW_006921663.1:12097808-12098344 GCF_000298275.1 Orycteropus afer afer | reverse complement strand
GACCCAACTCATAGTAACCTCTCCTTGGGTTTCCGAGGTGGTATCATCACTACAGAAGTAGATTGCCCAATCTTCCTCCCTAGAAGTGGCTTATTTCAGACCCCTACCTTAATATAGAGCCACTCCCAAGTAAAAAGTAGCCTTTAAGCCATGGGTCCATCTGCCTCAGGCCCTGGCCTTAATGTAGAGCCACACCCAAGAGAGAAGCAACCTCCAAGACTCTTGCTTATCTACCTCAGGTTCTAACCTTAAAAAAAGACCCACACCCAAGGGAAAAGTAGCCTCCAAGACCCCAGCCTGCCTACCTCATAGTGATACTATGTATAAACAAAATGAAACACTACTCAGTCCTCACCCATCCTTACAATCTTTGCTGTGTTTGAGACCATTGTAGTCACTGTGTCAATCCATCTCTTTGATGATCTTTTTCACTTACTTTCTACTTTATCAAGCTGGATGTCCTTCTGCAAGGAATGATCCATTCTTATAACATGTATTATAAAATATCAGTATATAGTATGTTTAATTTATTATTA
>NW_006921663.1:12095693-12097156 GCF_000298275.1 Orycteropus afer afer | reverse complement strand
TTAGACACTACGTGACCAGAGCTCCCTTTATTCTGCTAAGCCACTGAAATTTTGAGAATTATGCTATTATAATAAGTTTTCTTTAATTATTACAACAAATTGTTGGATAAATAGAATAATATAGGGTGGATGGATAGAGGCAAAAGTGAATCAGAAATAAAAATATTGTTATATATGTTTTCAATCTTATGCATTTTTTTATTGGTGTAGTTAGATATTTTCTGCAATACAGTCATGAGCCAATTATTTCACTTATTATCAGGCATCCATAAATGAATTTAAATAGCTAATATTTATCAATCACCAGTTGTGGTAATTCAGTTTGTGTATCAACTTGGTTGGGCCCAGTTGAGTGGCTAGGCAGCTGGAGGTAGTATTCCCCATGATGAGACTGATAATCAGCTCCATGGTAGAATCTACTGTGAGCAGCTGAGTAGCTGCCTTAGGGAATCTGCTTCCTGTATTTAAGGCGAAGCCTTCGAGATAGTCTCGAGTTTATGGCACATTTGGATTCTCCAGATAGCTGTGTCATTGCTCAGCAGCCTGCCATGCTCTGCCAACCTTGGGACTTATAATGGACATGATGAATTAATTGCCTGCGATGTGGTTTGGTAACATTGAGACTGTGCCATTTTACTTGTCAATCTTGGGCTTGTTAGCCTCTGCAGCCAGGAGCTGCCTGAGTGAAGAGTGCCTGTATGTTCAGTGGGCCAAGAGCAAGAGGCAGAGCTGAAGCCCAAGGTCAAGGGGCTTTACACAGCCCCTAGAGCCTGGCACTTTGAAGTTGGACTTAAAGCTTCCAAACTGTGAGAGAATAAACTCCAGTTTGTAAAGGCCATCTCATTTGTGGTATATTCTTGTCAGAGCAGCACTAGGTAACCAGAACACGAGTAATAGACAAAATATAGAATGTTGTTTCTTGTTTAATTAATTTGAAAAATCAGGAGTTAAAATATTTGTAAATAAGATAAAATCTTGTGACTGCAATAATTATTACCCCAATATCCACCTGATGGAATTATGTATATTATTACCTGGAAAATATCAATGACAATGATAAATTAATTGCTATGTACAATGTTTCTTTACTGTTTCACACTTCACATCAATATTCATCTATTTATTATAGGCACAAGTTATCTTCTTACTCTCATGGTCAAGATTATGATTTTTTAATCATGTAAAAATATTGTTTTTCCTTTATATTAGTGTATCAATCCCTATTTTATTTCTTCTCTGATTATAAAATATAGGTGTAAGTTAATGGAGCAAGAAATTAAACACAAAAATAGAAACTTGCAATCTTTCAGAGGTTCCTAACTCACCCAAATTTATTGAAACACCAGTTCAGTTGAATTTTAAAAGAACCTTCTTTTTTCATCCTTATCAAAGCATTAACATTAAATTGAAAATACTTAAATAACTTAAAATCTTTCAAAAAAAGTACAATATTTATTATGAAT
>NW_006921663.1:12091510-12094568 GCF_000298275.1 Orycteropus afer afer | reverse complement strand
CAGGCTTTAGTCACAGCTTTTAAAAATGAACCAATTTTATAATCTGCAACATTATAAAAATGTCTATGGAAATGCCTTAATATCAGTTAAACATTTGGAGATTATAAATAGGTCTTTGTGCCATACTAGAACTGGTTGTGTATTAAACTGTTTCACTAAACACCTTGATGGATGGTAGAGGAGCAAAAAATGACTGGTATTTAGTATTTGTCCAATAACTATTTTGGAATGGATAATATATCAAATAGCTTTCGTAAAGGAGGAGCAAGACACAAAATTGCACAATGAATGTTGGCAATTAGATGCCTAGTAGCAATGTTAGAGATGTCATTGAATTTATAGTAGTGAAGAGTCTCTAAATGACATTTGGTTATTGTCTGAGAGATAATAGAAAATAATTAAAATATTTTCTGTAAAGAATTTCATGTCCAAATTTGTGGTTTAAAATGATTCAGTTGTATCCACAAATTACTCCCAAAGGCTCTTTAATTTAAAAATAATTAATTATGTAAAGTCTTCTTAACTACTTTTATAAGGCAAAAACTATTTTTAGTGCATTAATACTGTTGCTAATCACATGCAAGATGATAAGTATTGGAACTTCTTGTCAAGATAAACATATTGTGAAAAGAATGAAGAAGAAGATTTTATACTTAATATGATTTAGAACACTTTTTAAAGATCCTTGATGGAGCAGTGAGGAGAAGCCCTATTGGAGTAGTGGTTAAAGCATTTGGCTGCTAACCAAAATAACAGTTGTTCAAACCCATCAGCCTAACTGTAGAATAATGATCTGCTTCCAAAAAGATGTACAGCTTTGGAAACCCAATGCATGTTACTATGAGTAGGAATTGACATGATACCAGCGAGTTTGGCTTTGTATTTTTGGTGGACCAATGGTTAAAGCACTCAGCTGCTAACCAAATGGTCAAAAATAGGAACTGACCAGCTGCTTCAAGGGAGAAACATGCAACACTTCTGCTTTTCTAAAGATTCACAGCCTTGGAAATGCTGTGGGGCAGTTCTATTCTGTTGCTATGGTTGAAATCAACTAGACTGTAGTGAGTTGTGTTTTTTGTTTTTTTAATTTCATTTAATTTGATTATAACACTTTTATAAAATAAAATTTCTGGCCTAACCAATTATGATGACTAAGTCATTCTGGGTTTGTTTTACCTAATCTGAAATCAAAAGAATAGTAAAAGAAGAAAAACATATTGCTCTGTAATAGAGGATGTGCAGATGTTTGTGGTAATTGAAGTCAGGAAGATGAGAAGTGACCTGGAAATTTTTGTTTTGGTCTGGTAAAAGAGGAATAAAGAGCACAATGAGATCAGGATGTCCTTATGGTCCTATTCTTGGAAGAGATTTGGAAATTTTAAATGCATTGTGATTTATAACATGTATTTGGAGTAAGCCAAATTGCTCTCCTCTTTACTCCATAGTGGCATAAAGGGCATTTCAGGAAGACAGTTATCATTTGAGGCAGGTGGATACCTCCCAGACCTCTGTGCAGTATATTTTAAAAAGTATTTTAATGCTGTCTATGAATGTAGTGCTATTGTATTAAGTTTCTTTTCATTGAAAATATAAAGATTTTATACTATATAGTCACTTTCATTAAAGTTTAGGGATGTAATTATGCTAACATAATATTCTTTCTATAGAAAAATATATTGTCATTGAAAGTAACTGATTTAAAAATGATCTTTGAAAGCGTAACCATTTGTAATTTGGGGATTGCTTATAAATTATTTCCCTTTGAAGAGATATCTGCATTCCAAAAAATGATATCTAATGAGAGGGACATTCAGAGGTAGTGAAGTATATAGTATTATATTACTAATCAGATACAGTTATTTTTGTATAGAGTTTTGCATGTCACATTTTTTGTTGTCAGAAATTTGATCCAAAGGCATATTCAGAGAAATAAAATATTAGAAGGATAATCAAATAATTTAAGATTTAATATTTTTTTATGATAAGGGACACATTTAATAACAGTGGGCTAAACTAAGGATTATTCACTGAAGCTAAAGGCATCTCTTTACCCAAGCAGCTGCTGGCTGCTGAAGCTGACAAACACAAGGTCAACAAGTGAAAAGGCACAGTCCTGATATTACCAAGACACATGGCAGATTATTGATTCAAGTCCATTAAAAGTCCCAAGATCAGCAGAGCATGGTAGGCTGCTGAATGAAGACTTGGCTACATGCAGGGCCCAGGCATGCCAAAAAGCTGTAGCCCATTCCCAAAGCTGATCCTTATATAGAGGAAGCAGACCACATGCCTAAAGCAGCTACTCAGCTGCTTGCGACAGATTCCACTATGGAGTTGACTGCCAGGCCCATCATGGGCAATAACTACCACCAGCTCCCCAGCCACTCAAAACCAGGCCCAGCCAAGTTGACATACAGTCTTAACTGTGTTTTTTCATGGTGTGCCTTGTTTTGTTGTTCCTTATTATTTTCTGTGCTGAGCTTGTTATGTTTATGAATCACATTATCATTTCCTTTGTTGCTGTTGTTTTAGTATATGCTGAATATTTGTGCTTGTCCTCTTTTTTATTGTGATGTGAAGGTTTATCATTTTTCTTTGAGGTTACCCTATGATTTATAATTCTATCCCCAGGTTTAGAACATTCCATTCTATCTTTCAACTTTCTTAAATTTCTCATCATTTAGAAATTCTGTAACTACACAGTCTTTTTCCTCATTATGTTTGTAGTTGTCCTCACATGCCAATTGATGTCTCTGGTTCCATGTTTACAATCTTGTAAGCTCATTTTACTTTGGATATGTCCATAGCAGTGGTTTCTGGGTTATGTCATCTTGTGTATTAATGGTCGGTTGTTGTTTGCTATTTTTGGTTCTCTGATCAAAGAACTCCCTTTAGCATGTCTTGTAAGGTTGGTCTGGTTTTCACAAATTCCCTTAATATCTGCTTATCTGGAAATCTCCTAGTTTCACCATCATATTTGAGGGACAATTTTGCCGGGTATATTATTCTTGGTTGAAAATTTTTCTCTTTCAGGGTTTTATATATACCATCCCATTGC
>NW_006921663.1:12088482-12089890 GCF_000298275.1 Orycteropus afer afer | reverse complement strand
GGTATTTTCACACAAATTCTTCGGCTAGTTGGGGTTTAGTCCACTTCTGTATCCTTCCCTTCAAGGCTCAGGGGTCCAGGATTATCTTCTGTGTCTGTGTTAATTTGTTTTCCTTTTCTTTGTTAAAGAGGGTCTGTTCAGTCCTTCTGCCTAGCCCGCCATCTTGCGGGAACTCCAAGATTTAATATTTTAAGAGTCATACATTTAATTTAGATAACTCTAATAAAGAATAAACATGTACAATTCAAATTTTTGTCTTGAATGGAAAATAGACCAAATCACTTTTTCTTTTTTTTATACAGATAAAACTTCTGAAACATACAATTTCTTCAACATTATGAAAATATCTCTCTCTCTATCTCTCTATATTCACTTCCTTAAATTCTCATGTTTCACCTAGCTAAAATGCCATTTCTCATCTTTCTTTGACATGGTAAACAGGCATATCTCTGTATGAAGTCCACAGGCTTTTTACAAAATAGGAAATTGATCCAACAGTTCTGAAATTAACCTCCTTTTTTAAATTTTCACCTACATATACACACTTAAACATTGAAGACAAAATAATTCTGACTTGAAATTTATTTTCAAAACTATCAGTTTTACTGATAATTTCAATTGACTCTTGTTATAATCCACTAATGTAAGTATTTACATTATTAGTAGTAAATTAAATATACTCTCTCCTCGCTTAACATGGTTAGGTTCCAAACTCTGTAGATACACGGTGTTGGGAAAACAATAGATGTCTCTATGAATCAGACTCACTCGAAGGCAGTAAGAATTTGGTTTATCCATTTAAAAAAGAAAAGACCAGAAAAGTGCCATCAGGTAGCACACTCATAGCAACCCCCTTTGGGACTCCAGGTGGTAAATCTTTACAGCAGTACATTGCCTCATCTTTGTTCTGTGGTGGGTTTGAACAGCCACTCTTCTGGTTAGCAGTCAAATACCCGAGGAATCACACCACCAGAGCTCCTTAATATGCTTAGTTATGTATATAAATATGACTTTTAGGTAACAGATTGTACTATTTGAGGAAGAAACAAAATTAGAAATTTTTGTCAATTTACATTTAATTGCAATTTAATTAATAACTAATTTAGTATAATTTATTTTTCAGAAGTTTCCATTAAGACTCCCCTGTGCATAATAGACATTAATTTATTAGCATTTAATAAGCCCCAGGGTTACAGGTGAGGAAAGACAACTCAGGGACGCCCAAAGTAGCAGGCAGGAAGAGTAGGAGAAAGAGGATTAAAAGCCAGGAAAGCAGAGAGAACAACAATCAGCTGAAGGGATTAGGGAGGAGAGGAAACTCAGGCCCACCCAGAGTAGCAGGCCAGAAGAGCATGAGAAAGGGGATAAAAGCCAGGAACCCAGATAGAGGAGCAGTCAGCCCCAGGGA
>NW_006921663.1:12075126-12084697 GCF_000298275.1 Orycteropus afer afer | reverse complement strand
TCCAATTTGATGGCACATAACAACAACAGAGGGGTAACAAAAACAAAACATTAAGGTCTCAAAAATTTAAGACACACAGTCACATTTGTTGTAGTTTTAGGTGCCATCAAGTTTTTCCGACTATGGAGACTCTATGCACAGCAGAATGAAACACTGCTTGGTCCTGTGCCAGCCTCATGATTCTCGCTATACCTGAGCTCATCATTGCAATCACTGTGTCTATCCATCTTGTTGAGGGCCTTCCCCTTCCTCATTGACCCGCCACTTTACCAAACATGATATCCTTCTCCAGGGAATGGTTCCTTCTGACAACATGACCAAAGTAGGTGAGATGAAGTCTGGACATTCTTGCTTCCAAGGAGCATTCCAGCTGCACTTATTACAGATTTGTCAGTCATTTTAGCATTCCATGGTACTCTTAGCATTCTTCTCCAGCAACACATCTCAAAAGCATCAACTCTTGTTCCTTCGGTCTTCTTCATTCATTGTCCAGCTCTCACATGCATAAGAGGTGATTCAAAATGCCATTGGCTTGTGTTAGGTACACCGTAGTTTTCAAGGAGACATCTTGGCTCTTCATCACTTGAAAGAGGTCTTTTGCAGAAGATTTGCCCAATGCAATATGCCTTATGATGTTTTGACTGCTATTTCCATTGGTGTTGATTGTAGAACCTAGTCATATGAAGTCCTTGGCAATTTCAATCTTTTCTCCATCCATCATGAAACTGCTTATTGGGCCTGTTGTAAATATTTATCTTTTCTTTATATTGAGATGCTATCCATACTGCAGACTGTATTCTTTAATATTCATCAGTAAGTGCTCCAAGTCATCCTCACTTTCAGGAAGCAAAGTTGTGTCATATGCATGTCACCGGTTGTTAAATGAATCTTCCTCCAATCCTGATGCCACATTCTTCTTCATATAATTCAGCTTCTCAGATTATTTGCTCAGCATACAAGTTGAATAAGTAGGGTGAAAAGATACAACCTTGATTCACTCCCTTCTTAATTTTGAACCATGCAGTATCCCCTTGTTCTCAGCCTCCTGATCTATGTACAGGTTCCTTATGAGTACAATCAAGTGTTCTGGAATTCCCATTCTTCTCAATGTTATCCATAATTTTATGATTTTATTATGATCTGCAAAATTGAATGTTTTTTATCATTAATAAAACATAAGTAAACATCATTCTGGTATTCTTTACTTTCAGCTAAGATCCATCTGATATCAGCAATGATATCCCACATTACATGTCCTCTTCAGAATCCACTTGCAATTAAATATTAGACCAGAGTAGCTTAACACGAGCTTCTCTCAGCTGTTTTGGAATATACAGGGAATGCATACTATGAATACCCATGGTGATTTGTAAAGATAATAATGCTGCCCAAAAATAATTGAGAGGTCCAAGACCATTAAGAAGTCTGGGGCTCAGTTTCATTAGTTTTAAATTAAGGATTTATACTTAATTATCAAGTTGGAAAGTATCTGGTTTTCTATGTTAATAGTATCCAATTCCAGATTTAAATTATATTTTTTTGTTGTTGTTGTTATGTGCCGTCGAGTCGGCCCCGACTCATAGCGACCCCTCCTTGGGTTTCCGAGGCAGTGTCACTACGGAAGTAGGATTGCCCAACCTTCCTTCCAAGGAGTGGCTGGTGGGTTTGAACCACCAGCCGTCTGGTTAGCAGGCAAGAATCTTAGCCACTATGCTACCAGAGCTCCCGTAGCACAGTGGCTAAGGCACTTGACTGCTAACCAGAAGGCTGGTGGTTCAAACCCACCAGCCACTCCTTGGAAGGAAGATGGGGAAATCTACTTCCGCAGTGATACTGCCTCGGAAACCCAAGGAGGGTCGGTCTGACTCGATGGCACATAACAACAACAACATTAAATTATATACTTGATTTAAAAAATTGCCAACATAATTTAGTAGTATGAAATGTTTTTTTTGCAGAAAAAAAAGAAACTGGTGACTTTGTCAAATATCATCCTTGGAGAAAATAAGTATAAAAACTAGGACAGTGAAAAAATTCTTAGAGAACTCAGGTGATTTAGTAGGAAGTACAATAAAAAGAAGCTATACTTACTATAGTAATAAAGAAATTATGAGCTAACATATTTAAAATGTTATTAAAACTCATTTTCTAACATATGATCTTTGAAAAAGAATAAATGCTGATACAAACTTTTGATAGTAAATTACAAAGAAATTTGTTTCTAGGTATATCTCAACATACTACTTAATTTCACAAATAAGCATACACACACACATTCTAAGTATAAAATAAGCATATTAGGTAAACTTTTTTGTTCAGTCATTTCAAAGTGTTTTTTGGTACCTTGATTTATTTTGCAATAATCTTACTTATCTCCAAATTTTATAATTAAACCACTCTCCCTCTAACAAGCACTCCAGCTGTATTTCTTCCAAGACAGATCTGTTACTTCTTCTGGCAGTACACGGTATATTCAATATTCTTCTCTAATACTATAATATCAATTCTTCTGAGGTCTTCTTTACCAATTATTTAGCTTTAAAATGCATATGAGCATATTGAATAGATAATGCTTGGGCCCAGCACATCTTAGGGACATCTTTGCTCTTGAAAACTTTACGTTAAAGTTTTGTAAAAGATATGCATATGTCTTTTACAAAAGATTTTCCCATTGAAATATGTCATTTCAATTACTGATTGCTGCTTTAGTGGGTGTTGACTGTGAATTGAAGTAAAATGAAACCTTTTACAACTTCATATTTTCTCCTTTTATTGTGATGTTGCTTATTGGTTCAGTTGTGAGGATTTTTATTTTCTTTACGTTGAGAGGTAACCCATATCCAATGCTGTAGTCTTTGATCGTCATCAGTAAGTCCCTCCATTCTTCTTCAATTTAGTCAAGCAAGGCTGAGTTATCCGCATATTACAAGTTGTTAATATTTCTTCTTGTATCCTGATACTGTATAGTTCTTCACATAGGTAAGCTTCTTGAATAATTTGCTCAACATACAGATTGAATGAGTATGCTGAAAAGATACTGCTCTGATGCATATCTTTTCAGATTTTAAACTGTGCAGTATCCCTTTGTTCTATTTGAATCACTATTTCTTATTCTTTGTACAGGTTCTTCATGAGCCCAATTAAGTGTTCTGGAATTCCTATTCATTACGTTACTCCTAATTTTGTATGATTCACATAGTGAAATGCCTTTATTGTTGTTAGGTGCCATAAATCATCTCTGACTCACAGCGACCTTATGTACAGCAGAATGAAACACTGCCTGGTCCTGTACTAGCCTCAAAATCTCTGTTATATCTGAGCCCATCATTGCAGCCACTGTGTCAATCCAACTCATTGAGGGTCATCCCTTTCCCTGTGTACCTCCATCTTTGACATGCTTCTCAAGGGAATGGTCCCTTCTGACGACATGACCAAAGTAGGTGAGATGAAATCTGGCCATTTTCGCTTGCAAAGATCATTCTGGCTGCACTTCCTCCAGGACAGCTTTGTTCATTCTTTTAGAGGCCCATGGTACTTTCAGTGTTCTTCAACAATGCCACAACACAAAAGCATCAACTCTTCTTAGGTTTTCCTTATTCATTGTGCCAATCTCACATGTTTATCAGGTGATTGAAAATATCATGGCTTGTGTTAGGTATATCTTAGTCTTAAGAAGACATCTTTGCTCTTCAGCACTTGAAAGAAGTCTTTTGCAGTAGATTTGCCCAGTACAATATGTCTTCTGATGTCTTGACTGCTGCTTCCATTGGTGTTGATTGTAGAACCAAGTAATATAAAATCTTTGACAACCTCAATCTTTTCTCCATTTATTATGATAATGTTTATTGGTCCAGTTGTGAGGATTTTTTTTTTTTTTTTTACTGAGGTGAGGTGTAATCCATACTGCTGACTGTTGTCTTTAATTTTCATCAGTAACTGTTTCAAGTCATCTTCCCTTTCAGCAAGGAAAGTTGTGTTATCTGCATATCACAGGTTGTTAATGATTCTTCCTCCAATCCTGATGCTCTATTTTTCTTTATATAGTCCAGGTTCTAGGATTATTTGCTCAGCATACAGATTGAGTAAGTACAGTTAAAGGATATAACCCTGATGAACTCCCTTCATGCTTTTAAACCATGCAATATCCCTTGTTCTATTTGAATGACAGCCTCCTAATCTATGTACAGGTTCCTCATGAGTACAATTAAGTGTTCTGGAATTTCCTATTTTCTCAATGTTATCCACAATTTGTTATGTTCCACACAATCAAATGTTTTTTGTATAGTCAATAAGACACAAGTAAAAATATTTTTTATATTCTTTGCTTTTAGTTAAGATCTATCTGACATCAGTTATGATATGCCTAGTTCCATGGTCTCCTCTGAATAAAGCTTTCATTTCTGGAAGTTCTCTATCAACATACTGTTGCAACCTTTTCTGAATTATCTTCAGTAAGATTTTACTTATGTGTTCTATTAATGATATTATTCAATATTTTCCACATTCTGTGAGATCACCTTTCTTTGGAATGGGTACAAATATGGATTTCTTCCAGTCAGTTGGCCAGGTTGGTGTCTTCCAATCTCCTGGCATTCCCAAGTGAGTGCCTCCAGTGGGGCATCCATTTGTCAAAACATTTCAGTCGGTATCCCATCAGTTCCTGGAGCCTTGTTTTTCTCCAATTCCTTCAGTTCAGCTTCAACTTCTTCCTTCAGTACCATTGGTTCTTGATCATATGCCACCTCCTGAAATGGATGAATATCAACCAATTATTTTTGATACAGTGACTCTGTGTATTCCTTCCGTCTTCTTTTGATGTTTCCTTCATCATTCAATATATTGCCCATCGAATCTTTCAATATTGCAACTTGAGGCTTAAATTTCTTCCTCAGTTCTTTCAGCTTGAGAAATGCCAAATGTGTTCTTTTGTTTTGGTTTTCTAATGCCAAGTCTTTCCACATATCATTATAATAATTTTCTTTGTCTTCTCGAGCTGCTCTTTGAAATATTCTGTTCAGCTCTTTTATCTTGTCATTTCTTGCATTTGCTTTAGCTACTCTCTTTTCCAGGGAAAGTTTCAGAATCTCTTCTGACATCCATTTTAGCCTTTTCTTCCTTTCCTGTGTTTTTAATGACCTTTTGCCTTCTTCCTAAATCCTGTTCTTGATGTCATCCCACAATTCCTATGGTTTTCAATGCTTGGTGTTCAATGAATCTACTCTGTTTTTTAGATGGTCTTTAAATTCAGAATAGATACAATCAAGGTCATATTTTGGTTCTTGTGGACTTCTTTTAATTGTGTTCAGCTTCAAGTTGAATTTGCATGTGAGCAGTTGATGATTGGTTCCACAACCAGATCCTTGTCTTGTTTTGGCTGAAGATATTGAGCTTTTCCGTTGCCTCTTGCCACAGAAGTAGTCAACCTGATTCCTGTGTACTCTGTCTGGCAAAGTCCACATGTATAGCTGCCTTTTATTTTGTTGTAAAAAGGTATTTGCAATGAGTAAGTTATTGGTCTTGCAAAATTCTATCATGCAATCACCAGCTTTTTTTCTATCACCAAGCCATATTTTCCAATGACAGTTGATTCCTTTTTGTTTCCAACTTTCACATTCTAATCACCAGTAATAACCAATATAATTTGATTACATATTAGTCAATTTCACACCATAGAAGTTGGTAAAAATCTTCAATTTCATGGTCTTTGGCTTTAGTGGTTGGTGTGTAAATTTGAATAACAGCATTAACTGGTCTTCCTTTTAGGCATATAAATATTATCTCTCATTGAGGACATTGTCCTTCAGGATAGATCTTGAAACATGATTTGTGGTGATGAATGCCATGCTATTCCTCTTCAGTTTGTCATTCCTGGTATAGTAGATAATAAAATTTTCTGGTTCAAAATGGCCAAAACCAGAACTTTTTAGCTGACTAATTCCCAGGATAAGTAGCTCTGGTGGTGTAGTGCTTAAAGCATTCAAGTGCTAAGGAGGTTGGAGCTTCAAATACACCAGCCTCTCCTTGGAAGGAAGATGGGGCAATCTACTTATGTAAGTATTTGCTGCCTCAGAAACCCAATGGAGGTCTCGCTGTGAATAAGAATCCACTGGATAGCAGTGAGTTTGTTTTTTGTTTAGAATGCCTAAGATATCTATCTTTATGCATTCTATTTCATTTTTGATGACTTCCAATTTTCCTACATCATACTCTGTACATTCCACATTGCCATTATTAATAGATGTTTACAGCAGTTTCTTCCTATTTTGAGCATGCCCCATCAGCATATTGAGGTCCCAAAAGTTTTGCTATATCCACGTCATTAAGGTCAACTCTAGTTTGAGAAGAAAGCTCTTCCCCTGTTGTATTTTGAGTGACTTGCAACCTGAATAGCTCATCTTGTGGCACTTTATCAGACAATGTTCCAGGAGTATTCATACATTTTTCTAGTAATATATCAGACAGTGTCTCACTGCTATTCATGAGATTTTCACTGGACAATTCTTTGGGAAGTGGATGTCCTTCCCTTCTTTGAGTCTGTCTTGGTCTGGAAGATGCACTGAACCCTGTCCATCATCAGTGATTCTGCTTGTATTTGAAATACTGGTGGCATAGCCTCCAGCCTCACAGCAACATGAAAGCCACCACAGTACAATAACTGACAAACTGACAGATAAGTAGTGGAAAAATTTGTAGATGATCTCATCTTTTACATGGAGCTATTTCTCCTTAATGAGATTGCAATAATGTATATATTGCTTCATTTTAGGTAAAATTACTTCTGCAGATTTCTAATGTAACTCTTAATTTATATTTTGTTATAATTATTTATTTTAACCTGGTAACACATTGGATATTTTTTTTAAATGTCACTTTTATAAACAGACACACAAATGGAAAACATCATAACACTTTCCTTTTCTTATTCTTCTTTTCTCACCCTACTATCTTCCCATTTTAGACAGAAATTAAAAGTAAGTGAAAATATTCCGATCACTTTTCAAAGACTCTAACAACAACAACAAAGAAAACCTTCCTACCAGCTGGTTGATTCCAACTCATACCAACCCCCTTTGGGTTTCCAAGGCTGTAAATATTTACAGAAGTAGATTGTGCCATCTTTCTTCTGTGGAGCACCAGGTAGATTTGAACCTCTGACATTCTGGTTAGCAGTCAAATCCCTTATCTATTACACTACCAGAGAGTTTTAAGGTTTGTGTGTGTCTGTGTGTGTGTTTGTGTGTGTGTGTGTGTGTGTTTTAATTGAAAAGCAGCAATGGCCAGTATGGGGAACAAACCTGAGACTTTGGCATTATTAGCACAAAGCTCTAACCAGCTAAGTGTCCATAAATAAGACAGCATAGAATTTTTGACATTAAAATTATAAAAAAAAAAAAAAAAAAAAAAACCTTTCAAAAAGAGGTATAAATTACCTTTAGTTTTCACTTAGAAACTAACATATAGTAGGAGTTTTACAAGAAATAAATTAAAAAAAAAAAAGGAAATAGCTATTGTACTACAACTCTAACTTTTTTCCATGCTGTATTTCCCGAAACCAATATTGATGTTCTGAAATTCCGAGAGGGCTCTAAAAGAAATATAAGCATATAATTTTATTTTTCTTACTTTTTTTTCCCTTTTATTTTCATGTATGAACTGAAATTTCCTCTGAAATTTCCTCTGATGCTGTAGGAAACTCTCATCACTTCAACACTGCAGACCCAGCTCAGGTGTCATGTTTGGTTATGAAACAGGATAGATCAAAGTGGAAGTTACCAGACCTGTCCGGCTTGACGTTCTTAATTAAAATAAACAAACTGAAAGCATTTAGGGAGCTCTGGTAGCGTAGTGGCTAAGGCATTTGACTGCTAACCAGAAGGCTGGCAGTTCAAACCGACCAGCCACTCCTCTGAAGGAGGATTAGAAAATCTACTTCCATAGAGATATTGCCTCAGAAACCCAAGGAAGACATATAAATAAAGAACGAATTCTGCATTTCTCCAGTCCTCTATAATCTTTATAGTGTTATGCCTGATACACATCTGATACTAGTTAATGACATTTTATAAATATATATTTTAGAAATGCCTGTTGCTTTTTTCTTTAAGACATTTATATTTATGCCCCATAACTTTTACCAAATATTTAACAAAGAAATTCAATATATAATTTTGAATGAATGGGTGAATGAATAAAATCATATAAGGGTTAATTAGAATGGGAAAAAATAAGTATATAAATTTCTTGTTTATATTCCTAAGGCTAAAAGAAATTGAGACTCTAAGATAATCTGCCCCCCCGACATTAAACCAGAATTTCCATTATGTTCAAATGTTAATGTGACTCTTCAAACTGTTCTTCATAATGTTTAGTGCCCATACTATAATTATCTCCACTTTAAGATGTTTCCATAGAAATATCATTCTTCCTTCCATGCCCTCATTTATATCCTGCTCATCGTTAAGACATTATTTAATATTTATTTAAAGAAGCTTTTGATCATTCTGGTCTACTAATCTTCTTTTAGCAATTGGAGCATCTAATTGACAATGCATTAGATATATTTCATATTTCCATGTGTTTTTCCAATTGTTTCATGTGTATCAGTCTTCTTTCTTTCCAATAGTGGTTTAAATGGAGATTAACCTGGAAAATTAGGCTGAAAATCAGTCATGGGTAGTAATAAAGAGATTTTTAGAGTTTGAATTTGATTATGTGGGTAGTGGTAACTATTACAATTTTATAAATGCCAAATATTTGGGTTAATATCTGAATATTAGGTTGATGGTGAAAAATAAAAATTAAGTTCTTTATATCAGGAACTATTATAATTCTTCAGTTTTCATTTCTTAGAATACTTCATAGACACTAATCACAAAAGTAATGACAGATTAAGGTTTGAAGATGTTTCTGTCATTATGAAGGTGATTAAAAAATCAGTTTTACTCAACATAACACATTGTATGCTTTTACAATGAATTGAATTGGAGAGCTAAAAGTATTATAGGAATGATAGTGTAAAGATATAAAAGTTTTACTTTTAAGAAAAAAGAAGAAATATGTCAATCAAATATATTTTGAAAGAACTTAATGCCTTATTACTCAAAATAATGAGTTCAGGTTTATCTAAAACCAAATGCTAACTAATATGAACATACTTTTAGAATTCTTTATAGTGTTTCCAACTAGAATGTTTTGTTTTCTAATTTTTACTATATATGCCATATATTATTTTATACTTTTTGAGATTATTTTTAGTCACAAATTCAGCAATGAAAAATTATTTTAAACTTTTGGGCTACTGAGAAACTTTTCCTTATACATTAAGAAATAAGTTAATTCAAGTTAATTTCCCTTTTATGTATTATTATATTAAAATGTCTTATATTTATATTTTATCTGTACTTAAAGTTAACTGTAATGGAAACTAATCTACTATTGAATGATTTCCTGGTACCAGAAAGATACTTTAGAACATTCACTAAACATTACTGGTCATTAGATTACTGTTTACTGGTCATTAGAGTACATGCTAAATTTTCTAAATAGTTTAGAATTATTTTCAGTTACTGGA
>NW_006921663.1:12071718-12073552 GCF_000298275.1 Orycteropus afer afer | reverse complement strand
AGGAAATTGAAGAATTTTATCAACTTCTGCAGTCTGAAATTGACCCAACATGCAATCAGGATGTGTTAATTATCACTGGTGACTGGAATGCAAAAGTTGGAAATGAAGAAGAATGACCAGTAGTTGGAAAATTTGGCCTTGGTGACAGAAATAATGCTGGATCTCACATGGTAGACTTGTTCATTGCAAAAACCTTTTTTCAACAACACAAATGGATGCTCTACACGTGGACTTCACCAGAAGGAACACATAGGAATCAGATTGAGTACATCTGTGGCAAGAAGCGGTGGAAAATCTCAATATCTTCAGCCAAAATTAGGCCAGGAGATGATTGTGGAACAGACCATCCACTGCTCATATGCAAGTTCAATTTAAAGTTGAAGACAATTAAAATAAGTCCAAGAGAGCCAAAATACAATGTTGAATATATCTCTCCTGAATTTAGAGATCATCTAAGAATAGATTTGATGCATTGAACACCAAAGATCAAAAACCAGAATTGTGGGAGGATATCAAGAACATTCTCCATGAAGAAAGCAAGAGATCACTAAAAAGATGAGAAAGGAAGAGATGACCAAAATCAATGACAGAAGAGACTCTGAAACTTGCCCTTGAGTGGAGAGAGGCTAAAGCCAATGGAAGAAATGACAAGATAAAAGAGCTGAACAGATTTCAAAGAGCAGCTTGAGCAGACAAAACCAATTAATATAATGAAATGGGGAGCTCTGGTAGCATAGTGGCTAAGACACTTGCCTGCTAACCAGATGGCTGGTGGTTCAAACCCACCAGCCACTCTTTAGAAGGAAGGTTGAGCAATCCTACTTCTGTAGTGATACTGCCTCGGAAACCCAAGGAGGGGTTGCTATGAGTCAGGTTTGACTCGACGGCACATAAAAACAACAACAACATAATGAAATATGCAAAGACCTGGAGTTTGAAAACCAAAGGGGAAGAGCGCACTCAGTATTTCTCAAGCTGAAAGAATTGAAGAAAAAATTTAAGCCTCAAGTTGCGATATTGAGAGATTCTATGGGCAAAATATTGAATGATGCAGGAAACATCAAGAGAAGATGGGAGGAATACACAGAATCACTGTACCAAAAGGAGCTGGTTGATCTTCATCCATTTCAGGAAGTGGCATATGATCTAGAACCAATGGTACTGAAGGAGGAAGTCAAAGCTGCAATGAAAGAATTGGCTAAGAACAAGGCTCCGGGAATTGACCGAATACCGACTGAGATATTTCAACAAACGGATGCCCTATTGGATGCACGCACTCAGTTATGCCAAGAGATTTGGAAGACAGCTACCTGTCCAACTGACTAGAAGAGAGCCATATTTGTACCTATTCCAAAGAAAGGTGATCCCACAGATCGTGAAAATTATAGAACAATGTCATTAATATCGCAAGCAAGTAAGATCTTACTTAAGATAATTCAAAAACGGTTGAAGCAGTATATTGACAGAGAACTTCTAGAGGTGCAAGCTGTATTCAGAAGAGAATGTGGAATAAGGGATATCATAGATGTTGTCAGACGGATCTTGGCTCAAGGCAAAGAATACCAGAAAGATGTTTACTTGTGTTTTATTGACTATGGAAAGGCATTTGATCATGTGGATCATGACAAGTTATGGATAACATTGAGAAGAATGGGAATTCCCAAACACTTGATTGTCCTCATGAGGAACCTGTACCTTGACCAGGAGGCTGTCGTTCCAATGGAACAAGAGAACACTGCATGGTTTAAAATCAAGAAGGGAGTGTGTCAGGGTTGTATCCTTTCGCATACTTATTCAATCTATATGCTGAGCAAATAATCCGAGAAGCTGGACT
>NW_006921663.1:12067582-12070752 GCF_000298275.1 Orycteropus afer afer | reverse complement strand
TCCTTCAGTTTATGAGACAGTATCTCTACCGAAGTAGATTGCCCAGTCTTCTTTCTGAGAAGTGGCTGGTGAGTTTGATCCACCACCTTTCTACTTAGCAGTCAAATGCCTTAAATATATACCCAGTGGAGAACCGCTATGATTCAGAATTGATTGGTGGCAGTAACTTTGTTTTTTTGGTTAATATATAAATGAAGCAGGATTAAGGTGTATTGTATCTTAAGCAACACAGTCTTACAAGAGGGTGTGACTCAAAGCACATCATCTTTACCCATGTAATCAAGTCATCCCCCTACTCAAGCCACCACCCTTACTCAAATCACACCTTTGCTTGAGTCATACCTTTTACAAGAGATAAAAGGAGAGAGAAGCAAGCAGAGATGAAGGACCTGACTACCACCAAAAAAGAGGAGCTAAGATTGGAGCACATCCTTTTGTTCCAGGGTGCTTGTACTGAGAAACTCTGAGACTGAGAAGTAAGATAGATGCCAAGATATATGAAGATCTCCAAGGAGCTAGGAAGCAGAAGCTGAAGAGACAAGAACCCCCCTCAATAGTCAATAAAGAAAGAAAGACTTCCCCTAGAGCCAGAATCATGAATTAAGACTTCTAGCCTCCTAAAGTGTGAAAATAAATTTCTGTTGTGAAAATAATCTACTTGTTACCACCAATAGTAGCTCTTATTTAATAGTAGCATTAAATAACTAAAACAAGAATCAAATCAAATTTTTAGTTAGGATTTCTACAGGGATATTTCTGATCTCCTCCAAACTGTATAAAGTAATGCTTCTTAACATTTGTGATTATCATTTTGTACAACTTCCAAGATAGACAATTTCATTTTATGTGCCTTGTTAAAAATAATTCACATATTAAAATTTACATGAATTAATTGGCAATCACTTTTCTTCTTAAATATAGGTTGGCATGTTAGGAAAAGAGAGGAGTCTCAAGTCTATCTGAATTATGTATTTATGTTCTTGCTACATGTATACATGGTATAGGAGTCATGGAGGTGTGGTGGTTAAGTGCTCAGTTGATAGTCTAAAGGCTGGAAATTTGAACTCCCCAACTGTTCCATGGACAAAGCATGTGACAGTCTGCTTCTGTAAAGATTTACAGCCTTGGAGGCATTTCTACACTGAATTGACTCAGCAATCATAAGATCATATATTGTATGAATGATATAATTGATAGTTGAAAGAATCATTGCTTTTAAGTTGGTTTAATGTTTATGCCCCATTAAGAATGCAGAAGAACTGAGCAGGATAAAATAAAAAAGCATGAGTTAGCATGAGTTCGTCTTTTGACATTCTTTATCTTTCCTTTACTTCTTTCATTATTTCTCCTGTTATATTTAAGGCTCATTTTATTTCAATTATTTTGAAATTCTGAATCCACTCTCACATGTTAAGATGCCAGCATATATACCCAAATATTCCTACCTTATTGAGGCATGACAAATAGAAAACAAACAAACAAACAAACAAAAAGAACTCTCTAGGTACTTTTAAAATATAGTTATTCTATCAAGGAAGTTATAGAATGAATGCAGTACTCTAGAAAGTCTCATCAAAATCAAGCATTCAGTATATATGTGAGTTTAGAAATAGCAAGATTACTTAGATTGTCACTGATATTGATCACTTATCCAATAATGAGAACCTGAATTATACTAATGAAGATGAGAATGAAAATAATTACATATAATTAAGGGTATATAATTGAAATTTCAAGATACATGCTTACTTCTGTGTGTGTAGAATAACTTATTTACTGCTGTAAGTTCAAATAAAACTTATTGCTTTTATATACATGTAAATGTTTCAAATTTAAAATTAGAAAATATATATTCTATAATATATATAGAAAGTAGATATATTTTTATATATTATAAAGAAGAATGTGGATTTAAAGAATATACCTCACTCTGTTGTTGTTGTTGTTATTTGCCATTGAGTCTGCCCCGACTCATAGACCTCACTCTACAATTAAATTTAGTAAATGTTGGACAATAACTGTTCTGGTGGCTGGACTGAATAGAAAACACTGGACCTAGAGCGACCAATGACTGACAATCAACACTCACTAATCATTGTCATTTTGCTCTTCATTATTAGGTTTACCAAATCTCTTCTTTTTGCCACGCTATACCTGAAACACTTTTATAGGATCCAATTATTTAGTATTGTTACCTAAATTCCCCATACTCACCCCTGACCCACATACACTGTTTTACACCAACTGACCATGTTCAAACTTGGGACCTGTTTAATGTCCAGTTCTTGCTACCCTGACAAACTTTCATCCCTGGACTCACACATAACATGAGGTATCTGATGATTTCTGCACAATTTTCTAAATTACAAAATGATATGGAGTGAAAAAAAATTTCAAATTCGTTTACACTTTTTATCTACCTGGCATATCATAAGCTAAGCTTGAATTAAATTACTGCTGTTGTATCATCTATTGAATTCTCTTAACTATGCAATCAAACTGAGAACATCTCTGCAAAAAAGCAAAACAAAACATGCCTTCAAGTCAATTCCAACTCACAGAGACGCTCAATGCTGTAAATCTTTAGAGAAACTGATTGCCACATCTTTCTTCTGTGGAGCAGCTTGTGGATTTTAACTGCCAACCTATTTCACTTAGCGGCAAAGCTCCTTGGCCACTTTGCCACCAGAACGTCTGTAATAGTTAACTTCTATAATAGTTAATGTCAATCCTAACAATTTTCACACAAAGAAAAAAAATCCTTAGATCCTCAATAATTACTTCTTTCCCTTTCTCCCTTATTGACATGATTATACATTTACATATTTCTCTGGAAATTGAAAGTATGATACAATTTAGGATGTAACTTGGACTTACTGAATTTGTTTCCTCTCCTGTAGAATGGTTATGATACTTCTTAATTTACAGAAAAATGTTAATCAATAACATGATATGATATATGTTGCTTGGTTCTACAATCGATGCCAACGGAAGAAGGAGTCAGGACATTAGACGACATGTAGCATTGGGAAGGTCAACTGCGAAGGAACTGTTTCAAGTGCTGAAAAGCAAGGATATCTCCTTGAGGACTAAGGTGCGCCTGACACAAGACCATGATATTTCCAATCACCTCGTATGCATGTGAGAGCTGGACAATGAATAAGGAAGAC
>NW_006921663.1:12065991-12067364 GCF_000298275.1 Orycteropus afer afer | reverse complement strand
CTTCAACGAGATGGATTGATATGGTGGCTGCAATGATGGTCTCAAGTATAGCAGGGATTGTGGGGCTGGCGCGGATCGGGCAGTGTTTCATTCTGCTGTGCATGGGGTCGCTATGAGTCGGAAACGACTCAACGGCACTTAACAATAACAACAAAATATATGTATACATACTTTATAAGCTGAGAATAGAAGGAAGTTCACAAGCAATAATAACAACTTTTCAAAATCTGTAGCAACCAATTATTAAAAAGAAAAATATGCTTAGAATGAATTTGATCTGACCACATCAGGTTATGTCTATACAGAATTTTTTACAAAGCAGCCAATTCCATGATTTTTTACTTAACAGATTATTTCCTTCTTATTCTCCATAAAATATGTTCCCTCAAACTGTTCAGTTCTCAACAAGATTCTGTGGACTGTGGATTTAATAAAATTTTGATATGTTCTCAATATCTTTTTGCTTTTTCTTTAAGGTATTTTGTTAATATGATTATTATACCATATCTAGTGAAATCTAGATTTTGTTATGTTTAGGTGTATTGTTCATTTAGTGAGATAAAAAAATAGTCATTTATGCAACAAATCAGATTTATTTAAATGTTTTATTAATGATAAACACTAAGAATCACTAAAGCAGAGATTCAAGCATATTTCAAGAAGAAATATAGACTAATTCTCCTGTAAGAAGTGAAAATTTAGTTCTGAAGAATGAGTAGAACTGTAATTATAGAGACAATGGAAATGATGTTAAGTATGATTTCTTATGTAGGGTTCAACATTTACATGTTCAACAAATATACAATTACCTACCTGTAGCAGATGCCAGTTAGGAACGACTAAAATAAAACCAATGCCATCAAGTCCATTCTGACTTATAACAACCCCCATAGTGTTTCCAAGGCTGTGAAAGTTTACGGAAGTAAACTTCCTCCTGCAGAGTAGCTGGTGGTTTTGAACCACAAATCTTCTGCTTAGCAGCTAAATGCCTTACCCACTATGCAACAGAGCTCCTTCAGTTAGGAACTGAAGATAGAAATAATAAATGGTCCTTACCCAAAAGAAGATAGATACAAAGGAAAGAAATAACTATCAGAGAATTAAGCATTTTGATGGAATTATTTTATAAGAACACAGAAAAAAAAAGATGTGCCTATCCATGGTGGTGGGGCGAGAATGCATTTTGATGAAATTATTTTATAAGAACACAGAAAAAAAAAAAAAAAAAGATGTGTCTATCCATGGTGGTGGGGCAAGAATTGAGCCATATTTTGAAATATTAGTAAGTTTAAAAACCAAAAGTCAAACCCACTGCTGTTCAGTCGATTCCAACTCATAGCAACCCTTCCTTGGGTTTCCCAGGCAGTATTTCT
>NW_006921663.1:12043150-12065075 GCF_000298275.1 Orycteropus afer afer | reverse complement strand
CTTCCTTCTGAGGAGGGGTTAATGGATTTGAACCACCAGCCTTCTAGTTAGCAGTCAAGTGCCTTAGGCACTACACTACCAGAACTCCTAAAGAAATGCAGTCTGCTTTAATAAAGATTTACAGGCTTGGAAACCGTAAGATACAATTCTACTCTGTTCTGTATTGTCATTATGAGTTGTAATCAACTCAATGGCAGTGGGTTTTTGTTGTTGTTGTTGTTTTACTGTGTATGAAATGAAAATGAAAATGTTGGGCAGGCAAATTGTATTAAAAAAATTTAGATTTACTTTCAAATTACATCTTTTTTAATAAATATTTTCATTTTGGAATTACCTATTTTGAATTTTTGCCATATTTTTAGTTTACATTAATCATAAATACATCTTGTTTTGGATGACATTTGATAAATCAAACTACTGAATTATTTTATAAAATTAATGTAGTTAACATTTTACCATAAGACAAGCATAACTTGAAAAGTTCTTTCTTTCAAAACTCAAATGATAGCACCATTACCCCATGGTTGAGACAAACTGGCATGTGAGATGGAATCCCTAACATTGCTGAGAATTTGAAAAATTAGCTTGTTTATGCTTATTAATATCATTTTCATCTCTCAGGATCCAGCTCAGATATTTCTCCATTGTAATTAAATTTTCCTTTCCTATATTTCCACCTCCAAACAAAAATATTCCCATCTAATCTTTATATATTTTAGAGCAATCTGCAGTATAGCATTTTGATGATGTTTCATAAATATCTATTGAATTAAAATAATTCAAAGTTAGGTTAATGTCACTTTCTAAGGATGTGTTTTGATTTGGAATAACTTATTCATGTACTGTACTATATCCTTCAAACTGCAAGAAAGGAAAACACTTCTTCATGAGAAAAAGTTAGTTTTTTCTTTGGATGAATGTCTACACTGTCTTCAATGAAAAGGCTGTGCTGGGATTTTGTTATACCCCCAAAGATTTCCAGTATTATCTATCAAATATACTTCTTTTACCCGTCCATTTATTTCAAATTCAAGTGAAACTTAATCATAAGAATATTAAAAACTTAAAATTGTTATTTTCCCTTGATATTTTGATAATTTAGTGACAATTCTAAGAAATATTGCATTCTGTTCTGTAGACTGAATTTTTTTAGTGTTCATATATTAAAAAATAATAATAATAATAACCTTGGTGAGAATCCTAAGATTTGAGGCCTTTAGGAATTTGGTACTTGTTTTGGTAGAGTGTGGGTGCTATGTTAATAGAGGGATTTATTCCTCTCACTTAATGAGGTCTGCTTTATTTTAAATGATATCTCAAGGCCATAATTTTAACTCATGGGATTATGAGGCAATTTACTTTTCTCTGAGTAATTTCTAAATTGCTTTTTAAAATTTATTATATTCAGGGGAAAATAGTTGCAAAACTTTTAATTAATTTAATATATGACATAAATATACTCTTGTGAGAACAGATACTTCTGCTTTGTAGCTGTGATGGCAGTTCAAATTTAATCTTCATAAATCCTTAGGCATAATACCAATTTCTATCATTAAACAAACTAAAGAAAAATAAAATATTAACTATGAAGACAAAATCCAGAAACATTGCACTCATTTAAATGAATAAAAAGGTAGAATGCCTTGTGTGGTAGTTAAGTTTGTGTGTCAACTTGGCTGGGCCTGGTTTAATGGCTGGGCAGCTGGATGTAGTTATTCCCCATGATGAGGCTGGCAATCAGTTCCATGGTTGAATCTACTGGAGCATCTGAGTAGATGCTTTAGGGTTGTGGGCTGCTTCCAGCATATAAGAAGCAGATTTGAGAAAGGTCTCCGGCTTATGGTATGCTTGAACCCTGCATGTAGCTGAGTCACTGTTCAGCAGGCTGCCATGCTCTGCCACTCTTGGGACTTTCAGTTGACTTGAATCAATGGCCTGCCATATGGTTTGGTAATATCAGAACTGTGCCTTTTCACTTGTTGACCTAGGGTTTGTCAGCCTCAGTAGCCAGCAGCTGCCTGAGTGAAGAGATGCCTCTAGCTTCAGTGGGCTGGGAGCAGGAGAAAGAGCTGACTCCCAAGGTTGAGGGCCTTTCTTCACCCAGTCCCTAAAGCCTGGCACTTTGAACTCAGACTTCCAGCATTCAAAATTATAAGAGAACAAACTCCTGTTTGTTACAGCCATCCCATTTGTGGTATATTTCTATTACAGTGACTCTGGGTAACCAAATCTCAGAAGGAAGATAGTCCAACTACTTCTGTAATGTTACTGACTCAAAAACCCAAGGAGGGGTCACTATGAGTTGGATCCAACTCCATGGCTATGACCCTACTCATCTAGCTAAAAGATTGGGCACTTTTCATGGATTTATTATCATTGTTCTTAATAATTGACAGGCACAAAATTGGTAACAATATCATATGGATGAAACAGATTTATACAAACATAATACTTTCTTTCATGCCAGATGTAGAGTAGATTTGCTGGTGGCATAGTGCCTAAGGCCTTTGACTGCTAACCAGAAGGCTGGCCGTTCAAACCCACCAGACACTCCTCAGAAGGAAGGTTGGGCAATCTACTTCCGTAGTGATACTGCCTCGGAAACCCAAGGAGGACTAGCTATGAGTTGGAACCGACTTGATTGCAGTGAGTTTGGTTTTGGTTTTGGTTTTGGATACAGTAGATGCACAATCTGTAGCACATGCCAATATAGGGTGAGTTGATATTAATGTAGGTAAATATGCTGAGGCTTCTTATTTCAAAAATATAGAAGAGGACAAGAACTAAACAGAGCTGGGAGTAATATAGATTAAGCTGTTGGTATATCAAGGTTTCATCTGTAACCTCAACTTCATCGAATTCTGTCAACTGGGAAACAAGGAGCTTTCATTCATAACAAACAATGCTGCTGTCGAGGAACTATCACCCACCTTTCCGATTGTCATCGAGAGTGGAAGTAAAATATTTCAATTCACAACAGAACATTTATTGAAACAGACAAGGTTAACAATGTTTGAGCAACAGATTGCCTCCACACATGCCAAACATTTGCTGCTATCTCATTAAGCTTATCTCTAACTGCTAAAGGCCAAGTAAATATCATCTGAGGCCATGCATTTTGAAAATTTAGTTTTCACATTTTGCTTCAGAATCATTTAAAATACTGGAAATAACAGGCTTCAAAAAGAACCATCAGATTCCTTGCCAGAATTTAAATTTTACAGTAAGTTTCCTAAGTAACATCTGAATAAATTAAGGGAAAGTTTATATTATTCACCTGCTTATATTTAATAAAACAACAGTTGGTATATCTGATCCATATTAATAAATAAATGACTGGCTTGTGATAATTTATGCAAACAAATTGTTTTGTAACTTTACCCTTTCTGTGTTTTTTTAGGGATGCAAATTCAATGCAATGATTGAATAACCTCCCATTTTTAAAGACCTCCTTGTCCAAAAAAGAAAAAATAAATAATTTCAAGGTATTGTGTATTTCTTTATTTTTGTATATTTTCAATTTTTTTAAACTTTTGATAAAGTAAATTAGAGATTAAAGGCAAAATATAATCGGTCAGGATAGGTTAATATGTAAACTCATTGGCGTCAAGTTGATTCTTGATTCATAGTGACTCTATATATAGGGCAGAGTAACACACCCCATAGAGTTTTCAAGCCTGTAATCTTTCAGGAAGCAAATATCTAAGACTTTTTTCCCTAGGAACAGATGATGGTTTCAAACTTCTGAACACTTGGTTGGTAGCTGAGGGCTTAATCACTGTGCCACCAGGATTCCTCTGTCAATATATATGACTTTGATAAAAGGAGTCAATGGTAGTCTTTATAACAGAAATATACAGAATTATTCATCCTCTAACATAAAAGAAAATATATTCGGACCATACAATTGAAGGTCTCAGGTTTTCCAACTTGGACTAAAAGTTTCAAGTTGACAGAAAACAAAAAGATGTAAGTTACATTCAATGCATGATTCTAAAAACAACCAAAGTGTGTTAACTTGTATATATGTATAGTTATTCAGGTTACATAGACTACAAAATATCTAAGTGGAGTTCCTAAAGGTTTTATGATATATGATAAATATAATTATGTTATTTTAATAAAACTAATTGAAGAAATAAGCCTTTAAAGATCATTCAATTCGAACATCTGCCTTAGAAGGCATCATATTTAAATCATTCCAGACAAACGAGAAAAAGGATTACCTTGTTGTATAGGTATGCTTTCTGTGGAATATCACTTGCTGTATAGTAGAAAATTCAGTAAACTTTGATTATTTATAATGTGTAAGACCATATCAAATGTTTCATATATACATTATTCATTAAATCATTATATATTATTATAATTCTTACAAGTAAAATGATGCTTAGAGAAGTAACATAAATTGTTCAAGGTAGCACAGAGAGAATTTGTCTGCTAACTAGGTTTTTTGTCTGAGATTATTGGTGCTGATAATTTGAGCTATATTTGTTTGCATCCCTTGCATGATTCCCCTGGAAAACATTGATTCAAAAATAACATGTTACACACAAAAATATGCAGCAAATGAGTGCTGACATACTGTTGTCACAACTAAAAGAAATAAACGGAAAATTTTATGGAACTCATTTGTCTCAAAATGATACTAATAAATTATAATCTGAATTACTGCAGAAAGCTTCTCTCTTTGTCCACTACTATACCACACAGGCTAACATACTGAATATATTGTAAGCATTAATACATATTTGTCAAACAAGTGATAAATTAAGTATCATAAAACTATGAGAGAGAGAGTATGTGTGCAAAATGGGAGAGGTGATCACTCAAGAAGTTGTTTGCAAGTTGATTAAAGATAAGCCAGCTGAAGTCAAGGAATTAAAGTTCATTTATTCATTTAACACCTTACTGTGTTGTTGTTCTTTCTTAATGCAGCTTTATTTCATTGTAATTTTGTTGTTGTTGTTTGTGGTTGTTGAAATAGCCTTCCAGCCTATTTCAACTTTTAATGACCCCATATGATAAAGCAGAACTGCCTCATAGCATTTCCTAGAAGCAACTCTTTACAGGAGCAGAATATTTATCCCATGGATCCTCTGGTGGATATAAATCATTGACTTTTCAGTCAGTAACTGAGTGCTTAACTATTGTGTAATGTGGTGGTTAGGTTTGTGTGTCAACTTGTCTGGGCCTGGTTGAATGGCTGGGCAACTGGTGGTAGTTATTTCCCATGATGAGACTGGCAATCAACTCCATGGTGGGATCTACCACAAGCAACTGAGTAGCTGCCTTAGGGAATGTGGTCTGCTACCTGTATATAAGGAGAAGTGTTGGGGAATGGTCTCTAGCTTATGGCACGCTTGGACCACGCATGTAGCCATGTCATTGTTCAGCAGCCTGCCATGCCCTGCTGACCTTGAGACTTACAATGGACTTAAATTAATGGCCTGCCATGTGGTTTGGTAACATGGAGACTGTGCCATTTTTACTTGTCAACCTTGGGCTTCTCAGCTTCAGCAGCCAGCAGCTGTCTGAGTGAAGAAAGTGCTCTAGCTCCAGTGGACTGGTAGCAGGAGGCAGAGCTGGACCCCAAGGTTGAGGGGCTTTCACCCAGCCCCTAGAGCCTGGTGCTTTGAACTTGGACTTAAGGCCTCCAAACTGTAAGAGAATAAACGCCTATTTGTTAGGGCCATCCCATTTGTGGTATATTCCTGTCAGAGTGGCACTAGGTAACCAGAACATGTTACAAGGACTCCTTCATTGCAATTTAAAACTGAATTTACTGTTGAATCAAATTCTGACTCATAGTGAGTGACCTGTAGATCAGAGTAGAACTATCCTCTAAGGGTGTAATCATTATGGAACCAGAATGCCACTTATTTCTACAACAGGTGGCTGGTGTTTGCTACCAGCTAACCTTTTGGTTAGCTCAACCACAGCACCAACAGCGCTCTTTAATTGCAATTTACATACAATAAAATTTATTTCACAAGTAAATCTTATGTGTTTTAACAAGTGTATTAATTCTTATAACTCTAACCCCAATCAAGTTGTGGAACAATCCCATCACCTCAAAAGTTCCCTTTGACCCATTGTTTGCAGTCTTGTCCTACCATTCCAGCCAATAAACTTAATTCTCATTGTTTGATATCAGTATCACCACGGCTTTATGTTTATTTACCTGATATCTTTCCCATATTTTTATTTTGGACCTTTCTTTATCACTTTGCTTGACTTGTATTTGTGTGTGTCTGTGTTTTAGGCCATAATCTCATTTTAATAAGAAAAAGAAGGAAAAAAGTAGAAAGGAAGGTGGAAGTAGATACATTTTCATAAGTGAGTAAAAAAAAAAACAACTCACTGCTGTGGAGTCGGATCCACTCATAGAGACCCCCTCTTGGGTTTCCGAGGAGATATCTCTACACAAGTAGAATGCCCAATCTTCCTTCCAAGGAGTAGCTAGTGGGTTTGAACCACCAGCCTTCTGGTTATCAGTCAAATGCTTTAGGCACTATGCCGCCAGAACTCCCGTTTTCATAAGTAGAGAAGAGTAAAAGCCTGCCTTCACCAAACTGTCCCCTAGAATTGTCTGGCCACACCCAATACATTCTGCCTATTAACCAGGTAGCAGTGTGTGGAGACTAAAGGCCTTGATGTTTCCTTTTGCTCTCTCTGCGATGAGGGTCTGGATGAACTGCACTCCTAAGACATATATTCAGATGTGCTAGAATGTAAAGACAGCAAGGGAAAATTTAATTGAACCCAAAAAGAGGTGAGTGACGTGACAGGTAGAGAAGCTGAGGCAAGTGCATCTGCAGTTTCTAACACTGCATTAACACACTGCTATCGGTTAGATTCCAACTTATAGCAAAAAAACTATATGATAGGACAGAACTGCCTCATGAGGTTTCCAAGGCTATAAATATTTATAGAAACAGACTGCCACATCTTTCACCCACAGATTGGCTAGTTACCTCCAACTACCAAAATTTCAGTTAGCAGTAGAGAAATTAACCAATTTCTTCACCAGGGCTCCTTTGTAACATTGTATTTTTATTGCTGTTACCTGTTGTCCAATCAAGTGTGAACTCAAAATGAAACTTTGCACAACAGAACTTAACAATACCTGCTCCTACACCTTCAGCACAACTGTTGCTAAGTTTGAGCCCATTGTTGCAAACACTGTGTCCCAACCCATCTCATTGAGAGGGGTTCTTTTCTTTCTTCTGACCTACTTTTTGAAGCATGATGTCCTTCTCCAGGCAGATCTCTCCTGATAACGTGTCCAAAGTATGTGGGATGAAATCTGACTATCCTCTCTTCTAAGGAGCGTTATGAATGTCTTTCTTACAAGACATATATAATAATACTCCTGGTAGTCCATGGTATATTTAATATTCTTCATCAAAGCCATAATTCAAAGGTGTCAGTTCTTCTTTGAGCTTCCTTATGCATGGTCCAGTATTTGCATGCATATGAGGCAAATGAAAATGCCATTGTTGAGTCAAGTATAGCTCATTCCTCAAAGTGACATATTTGCTTTTTAACAATGTAAAAAGCAGATTTGCCCAATGCTATACATCATTTGAGGAGCTCTGGTAGCTTAGTGCCTAAGGCACTTGATTGTCAACCAGAAAGCAGCCACTCCTCAGAAGGAAGGTGGGGCAGTCTACTTCCATAGTGATACTGCCTCGGAAACCCAAGAAGGGGTCGCTATGAGTTGGGTTCGACTCAATGGCACATAACAACAACAACAACATAAGTCATTTTGACTGCTGTTTTCATGGACGCTGATGATAGATATAAGTAAAATGAAATTCTTGATAATTTCAATATTTTTCTTCATTTATCATGATGTTCCTTATACATCCACTTGTGAAGATTTTCATTCTCTTTATGTTGAGGTATAATCTATATTGAAGGCTGTAGCCTTTGATTTTTATCATCAGTAGGTGCTTCCAGTCTCTTTGCTTTCATCAAATAAGATTTTGTCATCTGAATGTTGCAGATTTTTTAATGAGTCTTCCTCCAATCCTAATGCCACCTTCTTCTTCATACAGTCCTGTTCTCAGATTATCTGCTCAGCATACAGTTTGAATAAATATGATGAAAAGATGTACACCATTCTTAATTTTAAACTAGACAATATTCACCTTTTTTTTTTTTTTTTTTACTGGAATGACTGCCCCCTGGTCTATGTAAAAGTTCTGCAAGAGCACAATTATATGTTCTGGAATTCCAATTGTTTACAATGTACTCAATAAATTATGATGATCCATACAGTTGAATTCCTTTGACTTGTCAATAAAATATAGTAACTGGTCTTGTGGGTATATGAATATTATCCTACTTCTAACAACGTTTAGGGAGCTCTGGTAGCATAGTTCCTAAGGCATTTGACTGCTAACCAGAAGGCTGGCAGTTCAAACCCACCAGCCACTCCTTGGAAGAAAGGTCGGGCAATCTACTTCTATAGTGATACTGCCTTGGCAACCCAAGGAGGGGTTGCTATGAGTCGGGTCCATCTTGATGACACATAACAACAACAGAACAGCAAGAAACAACGTTTATATGAGGATAAATCATGAAATGTTCTTTTAGAGGATGAATGCAATGTCATTTCTCTTCAACCTGTCATCCTTGTTGGCTATATGATTATCTGATTCCTAATTCCAATGAGGAGCTCTGGTGGTGTAGTGCCTAAGGCATTTGACTGATAACCAGAAGACTGATGGTTCAAGCCCACCACCCACTCCTTGGAAGGAAGACTGGACAATCTACTTCAGTAGTGATACTGCCTCAGAAACCCAAGGAGGGGTTGTTATGGGTCAGCTCTGACTTGATGGCAGTGAGTTTTTTTTTGTTTTGTTTTGTTTTTTGAATGTCCAATACTAGTCCATTTCAGGTCACTAATGCTTTAGTGCCTAAGGCACTTGACGGCTAACCAGAAGGCTGGCAGTTCAAACCCACCAGCCACTCCTCGGAAGGAAGGTTGGGCAATCCTACTTCTGTAGTGATACTGCCTCGGAAACCCAAGGAGGGGTCGCTATGAGTCGGGGCCAACTCGACGGCATATAACAGCAATGCCTAGAATATCTATCTGTGTTCCATTTCTATTTTGATGACTTCCAATTTTAGTAGATTCATGCTTCATACATACCACATTCTGATTGTTAATAGACATTTGCAGAATAGACACTCTTCTCATTTTGAGTCATTCCACATCAGCAAATGAAAGTATGTTAGGCTGGGTTTTCTAGAGAAGCAAAACCAGTAAAACTTATATATCTATAGAGAGATAAATTTATATTAGGAAAACAACTCACACACTTATAGAAGCTGGCAAGTCCCAAGTTCCTGGTCAAACATCAAGGTGGAAACTTATCACAACTCATGCAGCTGAAGGAGCTGAAGAGCTCAAGGTTAGCAGGTAGTATACCAGCTGTCAACTCCAACAGATGACAAATCCAAGATCATCAGGTTGAATGGTGGATTGTTCACCCATGGACAGTTGTAGGCAGCATAATAGGATCCAAATCCACAGAAGACTCTAATTTTCCCAGGATGTCCATATATATTGGAAGCAGGCCACATCACTAGGGAAACTCCCTTTCAACCAATTGGCTGTTCAAAACATATACATCCAATCTCGTCATAGGAAAAACCACATGCAGCTGCTTAAACCACTCAGCATCATGGTCCAGAGAAGTTGACACATAACCCCAACTATCACAGAAGTTATCAAAAGTTTTTTTCTATCCACATTCTTAAGGTCTACTCTATTTTTGAGTGCAATTCACCAAGAGGAAATGTTCCACTGCTATTCACATTTTCACTGGCCTATTTTTCAGAAACAGATATCCAGGTCCCTCTTCTCAGTCTTTCTTAGTCTGGAATGTCCACCAAAACCTGCCAATAATGGGTGACCCAGTTCATATTTGAAATATCAGTGGTATGTTGTTGTATGGGGCCATTGAGTTGGCTTTAACTCATAACATGTATAACAGAATGAACATTTCCCTGTTATGCAAGATCCTCAAAATCCTTACTATACTTGAGCCTATCATTGTAGCCACTGTGTCAATACATCTTACTGAGGGCTTTCCCCTTTCTTGCTGACACTCCATTTTACCAAGCACGATATTCTTCACCAGGGAATGGTCCCTTATGAAAACATGAAAAACATAGGTGAAATGAAGTCCGGGCATTCTCACTTCTAACAAGCACTCCAGGTGCAATTTTTTCAGGACAGATTTATTCGTGCTTGATCATATGTCACTTCCTGAAATAGTTGAGCATCAACAGATTCTTTTATGTACAATGACTCTGTGTATTCCTTCCATCTTCTTTTGATGCTTCCTGCATCATTCAATATTTTTCCCATAGAGTCCTTCAATAATATAACTCAAGGATTGAATTTTGTCTTTAGTTCTTTCAGCTTGAGGAAATGCTAAGCATGTTCTTCCCTTTTAGTTTTCTAACTCCAGATCTTTGTGTATTTTATTTAATAATTGACTTTGTCTTCTCAAGCTGCTCTTTGAAATCTTCTGTTCAGCTCTTTTATCTCTTCATTTCTTCCATTTGTTTTAGCTACTTTTCATTCATTATCACATTTCAGAATCTTTTCTGACATCCATTTTCCATTGTTGTCTTTTCTTTCTTTCCTCTATGTTCAATGATATTTTGATTTCTTCATATATGATGTTCTTGATGTTATCCCACAACTCATCTTGTTTTTGGTCATCAATGTTCAATGGATCAATCTATTCTTCAGATGGTCTCTAAATTCAAGTTGACTATAATCATGATCATATTTTGGTTCTCATGGGCTTGTAATTTTCTTCAATTTGAACTTTCATAGGGGGAGTTGATGATCTGTTCTATAATCTGCTCTTGGTCTTGTTCTGGCTAAAGATGCTATGCTTCTCCATCTCCTCTTTCTACAGATATAGTCGATGTGATTCTTGTGCATTCCATCTGGTGAGATCCATATGTATAGCCACCATTTATGCTGTTGGAAAAAAAAAAAAAAAGTTATTTGCAGTGAATAAGTCACTGGTCTTGCAAAATTATATCAGGAGATTTTTTGGTATCATTTCTATCACTAAGACCATATTTTCTAAATACTAATGATTCTCCTTTGTTCCCAACTTTTGCATTCCAATCACCAGTAATAATCCATAAATCTTGATTGCATGTTTGGTCATTTTAAGACTGCAAAAGTTATTTAAAAGAAAAAAAAATCTTCAGTTTCTTTATGTTTGTTCTTAGTAGTTGGTGCATTAACTTGAATAATAGTAGTATTAACTTGTCTTCTTTGTAGGCATATGAATATTATCCTATCACTGACAGCATTATACTTCAGGATAAATCTTGAAACATTCTCTTTTATGACAAATGCAAAGTTATTCCTCTGTAATTTCTCATTCTCTGCATAATAGATCATTTTATTGTCTGATTCATAGTTTCCACAAACAATCCATTTCAGCTTATTAATGCCCAGGGTATTTATCTTTATATGCTCCATTTCATTTTTGAATACTTCCAAATTTCCTGGATTCATACTTCATATGTTTCATGTTCCTATTATTAATATATTTTTGCTGCTGTTTCTTCCCATTTTGGGCCAGGCCCCATCAGCAAGTGGAAGTCCTGAAAGCTTTACTCATTCTGTGTCATTAAATTCCATTCTACATTGAATAAGAAGTTGTTCCCTGTCTTACTTTGAGTGCCTTCCAACCTGAATGGCTCATCTTCTGGCACTATATCAGACAATGCTTCAGGGCTATTCATAAAGTTCTCCAGTAATATATCAGAGTTTCACTTCTATTCATAAGGTTTTCACTGGCCAGTTTTTTCAGAAGTGGATGGCCCTATCCTTCTTGCCAGTGTCTGTCTTAGTCTGGAAATTCCACAGAAACCTGTCCATCATAGGTGACTCTGCAGGCATTTGAAATATCAGTGACATAGCCTCCAGCATCACAGCAACATACAAGCTACCATAATACTACACAATGACAGACCAGTGGTGGTAGAAATATTCAAAAACACTCTACTAGTCACATAAATTCAATTCTGAGAAAGATTAAAAAAAAAAATAAAAGGAGCTCTCTGGCAGCATAGAGATTAGAACACAGGGGAAGAAGAAAGAGAATCAAACATGCAGTTACTATTAGGTGTGTTAGGTAACAGGAAAGGGGAAATATGACATTCTAAGAGGATATGAAGCAACAGTATTCTACTTGAACTAGGCAAAACTTTCCAGAAGAAGTATGATTTAAGCCTAAATGTAAGCTTTGAGATGAGTGAATATTTGTGTACTTTTTCTCAAGCAAAAGGAGAAAGATACAATTGTTAAAGAATTATCTCACTCATTGAGGGTCTCCAAATATATTTCCTTTTCTTAGTTGTGTATGTAGCAATTTCTATATGTCACTACTCAGTTTAAAAGTTCATGTAAATTTCAAGGGAATTGAAGAAGAAGAATAATCAATTATGAATGTGTAAATATTTAGTAAATTTCCAGGGCCTCCCCTGTCACTTCTATTGCTCTTCTCCATCAAACATGAACATGACAGTTCTAACATGCTTCACTATTGATTTAGTTCATCTCTGCCCTGACAATAAAAAGCGTGTTTTTCTATACAAATATTATTTAGATAAATACTTTGCCTCCAGCTGTGAAACTGATTGATGTTACACTATGCAGATAATATCTCTATTGGCAGCAGTGTTTATTATTTTAATAATGCAAGATGAAAAAAAAAAAATCTTTAGAAGAAAGTTACAAAAGCAATTTAAATAAGGCAAGCAAGAATGTAGTAAAATAATTGAAATGCAATACATAATATGCTCATATAGGAAATGAGAAGGCACATAACAACAACAAAAAATCAAATTATTTAACATATTTTCCAAAATTACTTCCATCACTATCCATAAGTTTAGAATTCAGTGTTGTACATAGTCATTTTTTTTTTTTTCATTTTTGTGTAGTGTGGAGACTCTGTTGGATAAAACTTCTCATCACATATCTGATACAACCTTGTTGCTTTTTTACCTCTCTCCTGCCAATGGACAAAGATGCTTGAAGGCAATCTCTGTCTTACACAACTGTACACCTGCTGCCTTGTTTAGTCCAGTGACTTGCTTTGTTGGCTGATATAAAGGAATTGTAATGCAACTTCATTCTACATTTAAAAACAACTATGCTGTTTGTTCATATTTTTCAATATTTGAAATCACAGAAAAATGGCTTACTCAAAATATTTTTAATTAGAACTATCCAATAATTTCATATAATAGATCCAAATGAGAAGAAAGAGCTACAAACATCTATTAATAATTGGAGCATGGAAAGTACAAAGTATGAATCTAGGAAATTTGGAAGCTGTCAAAAGTGAAATGAAATACATAAAGATCAATATCCTAGGCATTTATTCATTGAAATGTATTGGTTTGGGCCTTTTTTAATAAGATAACCATATGATCTACCATGCCAGGAAATACAAATTGAAGAACGGTGTGGCATTCATCCTTATAAAGATTGTTCCAATATCAATCCTGAAGAACAATGCTGTCACTGAGAGGATAATACCTGTACACCTACAAGAAAGACCAGTTAATAATGCTATTCTTCTAATTGATGCACTAACCACCAAATCCAACAGTGAGAAAATTGAAGATATTTACCAACTTCCGCAGTCTGAAATTGGCCAAACATACAATCAAGATGTATTGATTATTACTAGTGATTGGAATGCAAAAGCTGGAAACAAAGATAAATCACTAATTGGAAAGTATGGCCTTGATGATAGAAATTATACCGAAGATTACATGACAGAATTTTGCAAGACAAATGACTTATTCACTGCAAATACCTATTTTTTCAACAGAATAAAAGGCAGCTATAAAAATGAACCTCGCCAGAGGGAATACACAGGAATCTGCTCAACTGCATCTGTGAAAAGAGGCAATGGAGAAGCTCACTATCTTTAGCCAAAACAAGGCCAAGAGCTTACTGTGGAACAGAATATCGATTGCTCATATGCAAGTTCAAGTGAAGTTGAAGAATATTAAAATAAGTCCAAAAGAGTCAAAATATGATGTTGATTATATTCCACCTAAATTTACAGATCATCTGAAGAATAGATTTGTTGCATTGAACACCAGTCAACAAAAGCCAGATGGATTGTGGGATGAAATTAAGAATATCATACATGAAGAAAGATAAAGTGACTAAAAATACAGGGAAGGAAAAAAGACCAAAACAGATGTCAGAAGAGACTAGAAACTTGCTATTGAATGGAGAGTAGCTAAAGCAAATGGAAGAAATGACGAGATAAAAGAGCTGAACAAAAGATTTCAATGAGCTGTTCAAGAAGACAAAGTCAATTATAATAATGAAATGTGCAAAGATCTGGAATTAGAAAAAAAAAAGAAGAAAGAACAATTACATTGGCATTTGTTTACATTGGCATTTTCACAATGTGACATTAACTGACAGAACTGAAGAAAAAATTCAAGTCTCGAGTTACAGTATTTAAAGTTTCAATGGGTGAATAATTTAGGAAGCATCAAAAGAAGATGGAAGAAATACACATACTAAATTTACAAAAATAATTGTTCAATATTCATCTATTGCAGGAGGCATATGATCAAAACCATTGGTACTGAAGGAAGAATTATAAGCTGCACTAAAGGAATTATGCAAAACAAGCCTTCAGGAAATCATGGAATACCCATTTAGATTTTTCAGCAAACAGATACCACACTGAAGGTCCTTACTTATTTGTGCAAAGAAAATTGGAAGACAATTACCTGGCCAACTGACTGGAAGAGATCCATATTTGAAAACATTCCAAAGAAAGATGATCCAACAGAATGTGGGAATTATCAAACAATATTATTAATATCACACACAAGTAAAATTTTGCTGAAGATAATTCAAAATGAGTTTCAGCAGTATACTGACAAAGAACTTCCAGAAAAGCAAGCTGGATGAGGACATTGCTGATGTCAGATGGATCTTAGCTGAAAGCAAAAAAGTACTAGAATGATGTTTACCTGTGTTTTATTGACTATGCAAAAGTATTCAATTGTGTGGAAATTATGGATAACATTGAGAAAATGGGAGTTCCAGAACACTTAATTGTGCTCATGAGGAACATGTACATAGAACAGGAGCCAGTCACTCATAAAGAACAAGGGGATATTGTATGGTTTAAAATCAGGAAGGGAGTATGTCGGTGCTGCATCCTTTCACCATACTTGTTCAATCTTTGTACTGAACAAATAATCTAAGAAGCTAGACCATGTGAGGAAGAACATGGCATCAGGATTGGTTGTAGTTAGGTGCCAACAAGTTGCTTCCATGCACAGCAGAATGAAACACCACCCGATCCCATGCCAGCTCCACGATCCTTGCTATACTTGAGCCCATTGTTGTAGCTAATGTGTCAATCCATCATGTTGAAGGCTTTCCCCTCTTTCGTCGATGCTCCACCTTACCAAGCATTACATACTTCTCCAGGGAATGGTCCCCTCTGACAACATGACCAAAGTAGGTGAGATGAAGTCTAGCCATCCTCACTCCCAAGGAGCATCTTGGTTGCACTTCCTCCAGGATATATCTGTTAGTTCTTTTGGCAGTCCATGGTACCTTCAGCATTCTTCACCAGCACCACAATTGAAAAGCATCAACCCTTCTGTTATCCTTATTCATTGTCCAGTTGTCACATGCATACGAGGCGATTGGAAATATCATGGCCTGTATCAGGCACACCTTAGTCTTCAAGGAGATATACTTATTCCTCTGTACTTGAAAGAGTTCCTTCACAGCTGACCTGCCCAGTGTGACACATAATCTAATGTTCTGACTGCTGCTTCCATTGGCATCGATTGTAGAATCAAGCAATGGGAATTCTTTGACAACCTCAATCTTTTCTCCATTTACCATGATGCTGCTTATTGATCCAGTTGTGAGGATTTTTGTCTTCTTTATATTGGGAAGTAATCCATACTGCAGACAGTGTTCCTCAATCTTCATCAGTAAGTGCCTCAAGTCATTCTCACTTTCAGCAAGCACAGTTGTATCATCAGCATATCTCAGGTTGTTAATGATTCTTCCTCTAATCCTGATGCTGCGTTTGTCTTCATATAGTCCAACTTTTTGGATTTTTGCTCAGCATATAGAATGAATAAGTATGGGGAAAGGATGCAATACTGACACACTCCCTTCTTGATTTTAAACCATGCAGTGTCCCCTTGGTCCATTCGAACGACAGACTCCTGGTCAATGTACGGTTCCTCATGAGTACAATCAAGTGTTTCGGAATTTCCATTCTTCTCAATGTTATCCATAATTTGTCATGATCTACACAATCAAATGGCTTTGCATAGTCAATAAAGCACAAGTAAACATCTTTCTGGTATTCTTTTCCTTGAGCCAAGATCCATCTGACAGTAGCTATGATATCCCTTGTTCCACGTCCTCTTCTGAATCCAGCTTGCACCTCTGGAAGTTCTCTTTCAATATACTGCTGCAACAGTTTTTGATTTATTTTCAGTAAGATCTTACCTGTGTGTGATATTAATGATAATGTTTGATAATTTCCACATTCTGTGGGACCACCTTTCTTTGGAATGAGTACAAATATGGATCTCTTCCAGTCATTTGGCCAGGTAGCTGTCTTCCAAATCTCTTGGCATAACCAAATGAGTGCCTCCAGTGTGGCATTCAGTTCTTGAAATATATCAGTGGGTATTCTGTCAATTCCTGGAGCCTTGTTCTTCGCCAATTCCTTCATTGCAGATTGCAGGTTTGACTTCCTCCTCCAGTACCATTGGTTCTAGATCATATGTCACCTCCTGAAATGGATGAAGATCAACAAGTTGTTTTTGGGACAGTGACTCTGTGGATTCCTTTTTTTTTTTTTTTTTTTTATGTTCCCTGCATCATTCCATGTTTTGCCCTTACAGTCTTTCAATATTGCAACTCGAGGCTCATATATTTTCTTCAATTCTTTCAGCACAAAAAATGCTGAGTGTGTTCTTCTTTTTTGATTTTCTAACTCCAGGTCTTTGCACGTTTCATTATAGAAACTGGCTTTGTCTTCTCTAGCTGCTTTTCAAAATTATCAGTTCAATTCTTTTACCTTGTCATTTCTTCCAATTGCTTTAGCTACTCTCCCCTCAAGGGCAAGTTTCAGAGTCTCTTCTGTCATCAATTTTGTTCTTCTCTTCTTTTGTTGTCTTTTTAGTGACCTCTTGCTTTCTTCATGGATGATGCTCTTGATGCTATCCAACAATTCATCTGGTTTCTGGTAATTGGTGTTCAATTCATCAAATCTATTCTTTAGATGGTCTCTAAGTTCAGGAGGTATATATTCTAGATCATATTTTGGCTCTCATGGACTTATTTTAATTGTCTTTAACTTCAAGTTGAAATTGCATATGAGAAGTTGATGGTCTGTTCCACAATCAGCTCTTGGCCTGGTTTTGGCTGAAGATATTGAGCTTTTCCATTGACTCTTGCCACAAATGTAGTCAATCTACATTTGTGTATTTTCCTCTGGTGAAGTCCACATGTGCAGCTGCCGTTTGTGTTGTTGAAAAAAGGTGTTTTCAATGAATAATTTGTTTGTCTTGCAAAATTCTACCATGAGAGTTCCAGCATTATTTCTGTCACCAAGGCCAAATTTTTCAACTACTGGTGAGTCTTCTTTGTTTCCAACTTTTGCGTTCAGTCACAAGTGATAATTAACACATGATTGCATGTTCGGTCAATTTCAAACCTCAGAAGTTGATAAAAATCTTCAATTTCCTCATCTTTAGCTTTGGTGGTTGGTGCAGAAATTTGAATAATAGTCTTATTAACAGGCCTTTCTTGAAGGTATATGGATATTATCCTATCACTGACAGCATTGTACTTCAGGACAGATCTTGAAACATCCTTTGTGATGATGAATGCCACACCATTCCTCTTCAAGCTGTCATTCCCGGCATAGTAGATCATATATTTGTCTGATTCAAAATGGCCAAAACCAGTCCATTTCAGCTCACTAATGCCTACGATGTCAATCTTTACGTGTTCTACTTCATTTTTGACAACTTCCAATTTTCCTAGATTCATACTTCGTACATTCCATGTTCTGATTATTAATGGATGTTTGACTCTGTTTCTCCTCAATTTGAGTTGTGCCACGTCAGCACATGGCGGTCTCAAAACGTTTACCTTATCTGTATGAGTAAGGATGATTTTACTCTGATAATGCACTTCTTTCCCAGTCCTGCTTTGAGAGCTTTCTAAGTTAAGTGACTCATCTTCCTCCTCTGTATTTAACAAAGTTTCTGGACTATTCATAAAGTTGCACAGTAATGTATCAGATAGTGTTTCTCTGCTATTCATAATGTTTTCCCTGGCCAATTTTTTGAGAAGTCGATGGTCTCCTCCTTCTTCATAGTCTGTCTCAGTCTGCAAGCCAGGTTGATACCTCTGCAACAGGTGCACCCCAATGGGTTTGAAACACCAGTGGCACAGCCTCAAGACTCACAGCAACACATCACCACAGTAGGACAAACCAACAGACAAGTTTGTCTCCCTAAGCTGTTGGAAATCCCTCTAACCACCCTTACTTGGATCCCGGCGGCTAACTCCTCAATCTGTTCCAGTCCCCTTTGCCTTTTCTGTCCTCTCCCTGTCTTCCTGCATCTCTGCTTGTGGAGTTTTGGATTTTATATTTCAAAATTTTTGCTTTTTGGTTTTTAAAGTGATAGCATTCTCATTCAGGTGACCTAAGAACGGGCAGTGAGGCAGGAAGCAGAGAGAGGACAGAAAAGGCAAAGGGGACCAGAAGAAATCAAGATTGGGGGAAGACTCTTTAACAACCTGCGATATACAGATGACACAAACTTGCTTTCTGAAAGTGAGGATGACTTCAAGAATTTATTGATAAAGATTAAAAACTACAATCTGCAGTATGGATTACACTTCAACATAAAGAAAACAAAAAATCCTCCCAACTGTACCAATAAGCAGTATCATGATAAATGGAAAGAAGATTGAAGCTGTCAAACAATTCATATTACTTGGTTCCACACTCAACATGAATGGAAGCAGCAGAGAAATCAGATACTGTGTTGCAGTGGGAAAATCTGCTAAAAAAATTTTCTTTAAAGTGCTGAAGAACAAAGATGTCTCTTGGAAGACTAAGGTGTGCTTAACCCAAGCCATGGTGTTTTCAATAGCCTCATATACATACAACACCTAGATAATGAATAAGGAAGACCAAAGAAAAGTTGATGCTTATGAGTTGTGGTGATGGCGAAATATATTGAAAGTACCAGGGATTGCCAGAAGAAGTAACAAATCTGTCCTGGAATAAATGCAGATGGAATACTCCTAGAAAGTGATAATGGCAAGTCTTTGTCTCACCTACTTTCATCATGTTGTCAGAAGGGACCACTCCCTGGAGAAAGGTATAATGCTTAGTGATTTGGTTAAGTAGTGCCACTTTAACAGAAGAAACCACAAATGGGTTGCTTAAACAAACAAGATTTTATTCTCTTACAGTTTTGGAGGCTAGAAGTCTGAGTTCAAAGTGCCAAGCTCTAGGGGCTCAGTAAAAATCCTTCAGCCTTGGGGTTCATCTCTGCCTTTTGCTCCCGGATGACTGATGCTAGAGGCATCTCTTCACTCAGGCAGCTGCTGACTGCTGAGGCTGACAAACCCAAGGTTGACAAATGAAAAGGGACAGTCCTGTTACTACTGAACCACACAGCAGTCCATTGATTCGAATCCACTGACAGTCTCAAGATTGGCAGAGCAAGGCAGGCTGCTGAACAGCAATTCAGTTACATGGAGGGTTCAAGCATGCCATTAGCTGGAGACTTCCTCAAAGTTGCTTCTTATGTACTGGAAGCAGACCACATATCTAAAACAGCTACTCAGCTGCTTTAATAGATTCGACCATGGAGTTAATTACCATTCTTACCATGGGGAATGACTACATCCACCTTCCCAGTCACTCAACCAGGCTCAGCCAAGTTGACACACAAACATAACTAGCACACTTAGTAAAGTGGAGGGTCAGCAAAAAAGGGAAAGGCCCTTAATGAGAAAGAGTGACACAGTGGCTGCAACAATGGGCTCAGGTATAGAAAGGTTTGTGATGTTGGCACAGACCAGGCAATATTTCCTTCTGTTGTACATAAGGGTCACTGTGAGTCAGGACTGACTCAATGGCACCTAACATACACACACACAAACATATAGCTAATAGGTAATGACAGGAAAATAATAAATTCTTCTGATTTGTCTGGTGTTGGACACAAAAACAGCCTTCAGAAATGCTTGCAATACTATAATTGGGGAAATCTTATGGCAAACTTTTACTGGAAAGGAAAAAGAAAAAAAATGATTTAAGATATAAATAAGGTAACAATTTCTACAAAAATATTACTCTAGTATATAGTTTTACGCTTTCAGTGCTTTTATATTTCACAATGTTATCAACTACATAACAACTACAATAGGCAGCATCAAGATTAGATGAAGATGAAGATTAAAATCCTGGCATATCTCTTCACTAAACACAAATTCTAATATTATGCAGTATCTTAATTTAGATAACCCTTTAAATTGTGCTGCATTTTTTTTTTTTAAGCAGGAAAATTTATCTTAGGTAGTCAAGGAGCTGGTGATACATATTTTAATATATGTACATATATGGGAGCTCTGGTGGCATAATGCCAAAGGCCTTTGACAGCTAACCAGAAGGCTGGTGATACACATGTACAGTTATATGTTGTAATTTACATAACTGTTTATTGGAAAATACTGATTTATTAAGCAAAAAAAGTCTGAGATTAAAGTGAAATGACATTTTAGGTAGGTTTATGCCTCAGGAAAACCAGGTTAAAGTCTTGACCAATAAATGAATTACAGTACTTTTAATGAAATATCCTAGTTATGTTAATTACAAGAACCTGAAAGGAAGAATAAAAATAATGCTATTATCATCAGATGTAGTTTTGTAGTTTTTTGTTAAATTATTACTGAGAACAATTCTTGACATAGTTGCATGTAACAAAAAATATATATATATATATATTTTGTCATAGAATAAGTATTTGGGTCAATATTATATAACTATTATACATGGTATAATAATGATTGGAATTTCCTAGGAATTTTTATATTGGGAACATTATTCAACACAATTTAAAAATATTTTCTAATTTCTTGTTCTTTGGCCATTTGTCAAACTGAATTAAAAAATTAATTTCAGCATCAAAGTATTCCAGAAATGCCATGTTAGTGTCTGAACCACAGCATAACATTTTCACTGCCAAGGTTTAAAATAATTTTGCAATAATTACTTACTGAAAAAAAAAAATTATGTGTAGTGATACATGTTTATTATTTGAAAGAGTTGCAAAAGTAGCTCACCACAGAGATTATTATTATAATTCAACAAATATTTATTATTTGATAAAGAGGATGGAAGTTACTAGGCTATTATATCCAAATATTGATCAATAATAGAATTGTCTCTATTATTATCAACAAGAGTGTTTCTAAAAGTATTACATTAAACTATGTAAGAATTGGTACCAGCAAAACTGTCTGTCCCTTTGAATGCCAATAATTTCACTTATTTATCCACATTTAATCATTTTACATATTATGCTTAATTATTATAAAGACACTCTATAAAATAAAATATAATTTAAGGAACAAAAAATACACTAAAATATTTACATGACAATTGGTAGAAAAACACTGATATTCTGGTAATGTAGTGCCAAAGGCACTTGACGGCTAACCAGAAAGCTGGCAGTTCAAATCCACCAGCCACCCCTCAGAAGGAAGTTTGGGCAATCTACTTCCATAATGATACTGCCTTGGAAACCCAAGGAG
>NW_006921663.1:12040957-12043050 GCF_000298275.1 Orycteropus afer afer | reverse complement strand
GATAAGGAAAGAATTGAACAATTCAATGGGAGAAATAAAGCAAAGAATATTAATTGATTATTCAAATAAAAGGAAATCAAAATAAAATATAAATCTTTCCATCAACTCTCAAGCCACATTACCAAATAATTCAAGATATGCTAATTTTGCCAAAAATGAAATTGATCAATTTTCCATTAAACATATTGGGCACACTTGAAACAACAAAATCCTGATCCATCTAAGAACGGGGAAATACACTCTCATACATCACTGTTGGGAAAGTGGCTTTTCATCACTCTTGTGAAAAGTAATCTGACAATAGCTGTTACATTTAAAAGGGCACAATAATCCCACTTTTGACAACATATAATAGAAATCAAAATACCATTTTGCAGTAAATTGCTTGATGTGGCCTTTCTAGCCATTGTCCTCCATTTGGTGATGTACTATAAATCCTATTATCCATACGTATTTAGGGTGGTGTGGTAGTTAAGGTCCTGTGTCAACTTAGCTGGGCAGCTAGTAGTAGTTATTCCCTATAGTAACTGTCAATCAACTCCGTAGTGGAATTTACGATGAGGAATCAGTGGCTGCTTTTAAACTCCTGATTGTTAAAGTCATCCACTTGGGGTATTTCCATTGAAGCAGTATGAAGTAACCAAAATAGGTGGGCTATATCTTGAGTCCCACCTTGCTGGAGGGAGTAACTCAAAATGCCACCCTTGACTTCCTTGACAGTATATATGGGAGTTTTCTGGGAATATGCACCATCTCTCTCTTGCTCTGGTTCTACATTTTGGCTCAGTGTCATCTCACCCCTGGATTTGGGACAGCAGCCGTCATCTAATATGGAGATTTAAGTTCTTCAAACTCTAAGAATTGGGAGGATCCTCCAGACCTACTTACAGACCTGGGACTGCCAGCCTGCCAGTTTCCTAGCTTGCATCACCACTACATGAGATGATCTCTTGGTTGTCTGTGAGTACGGTGAGATATTACAGAGAAACACAGAACCCTAAGACAGGGGGGAGATTACTGAGAGGAGGAGGAAGAGTTAATGTCTGGAATGATGGAGTGGAATGACAGTTTGGGTATTTGGGACATCTTTAACATCTGCATTATGGGTACCAGCCTTATGCTGATCTTTCTAAGATAAACTGTTCAAGCACATTTATAATGACACAAAATATTGCAGCCATTTTTGTCATGGCAAACAAATAACAAACAAACTGAAAAAGAACCATCGATTTGAGGATTTGTTTAAGGAATTATGGTACTATTATATTATGAAATATTATGCAAGCATTAAAAGTACATGAAAAAATAAATCAATAGTCACTGACCTGAAAGATATCTTGATATATTTTTTTTCACTTGCTTAACACATACTTTGTTGAATGTCTATTATCTGTCAAGTAACATTCCAGGAAAATGAGGACAGATGGAGCAAGAGAGACTGAGAAAGAAAAAGAGAAAGATAAATATTTGTCTCTGTAAAACATATTCTCAGGTGATGTAAGTGAAAAAGCACATTGTAGAATATTTTATAAGCATATTTTGTTAAAACATAATCTCTTTATGGAAGTATAAATATGTACCTTTGGATGAAAAAGAGAAAAATGCAAAGAACACACACATATACATATATTTATATATATATTTCTTTATTTATAATTTATAATCACATGAAGAATGTGGAAATCAATACAGGTGAAGGAAATATAAATATTTTCTTTGTATATTGTGTATGTGTGTGTTTTCTTGATTTAAGAGACTCGGGCTGTATCTGTAATTTCTGAAAATATGTTTGATAACATTTTTGAAAAATAAATTTTGCATAATATCTACTTTTTTGCAAGGACCTTTGTTATGGAAATCATTTTAATGCTTTTTAAATATATTTTTCAAAAATTAGAATTACAAGAAATCTTTTTATGTTATCTTCTTTTTTGACACCATAAAATGAATAATTCTTTTCCATTCAGGAGCAACTGATAGTTTCTATGTTTGACTGTTTTAAAATTTGTTAATATGCAGTCAACAACAAAGCAGTCAGAAAAATATGGATGATAACACAAGAATACTTTTCAGATTCTAAATATATATTAAAC
>NW_006921663.1:12021154-12037017 GCF_000298275.1 Orycteropus afer afer | reverse complement strand
AGTTGGGGTTTAGTCCACTTTTGTATCCTTCCCTTCAAGGCTCAGGGGTCCAAGATTATCTTCTGTGTCTGTGTTAATTGGTTTCCCTTTTCTTTGTTAAAGAGGGTCTGTGCAGTCCTTCTGCCTAGTCCACCATCTTGCTGGAACTCCTATATATTCTTTCTTAAGGTGAAAGATGTTTGACAAAAGCTGGAGCTGAAGAGACAGTTATTAAATTTAATTGAATGACTAAAATGAATAAATACAAATTGAAACAAATGAAAAATATATATGAGAATTTTAAAGATATTAAAGGTCAGTTAGCAGTAGAATTGTAGAACTAATGATATATATTCTATTTTATTTTATCTTCAAGTTATCTTTAGTAATCAAATTATTTTATACAAATATTAAAGTAGCATAATGTTGCAAATATACGAAAATGTGACCTTTTATGTATGGAAGACAATTTTGGAAATTTAAAAAAGTGAAACTAAGTAAACAAAAATTTACTTATGAACTATATTCAAAATTATCAAGGAATTTTTGTTTATCTTTTTTTTCTTATTATTAGTTATATATGATGGTGAATAATAAGATATGGGATTCAACTAATAGATTCCTGCTTGTTTAACACAACATAAAAGATGATCTTAAAATAAATAATAAATATTTGTGTGCATATTTTATATATATATATGTGTGTGTGTGTGTGTGTGTGTGCATGTGTGTGTATATACACACATATATATATATACACACCCACATACATAATATACACACATATATACATGGAAAAAACAGATCGGTGCAATTATGCAATGTCTGATGAACAGAGAATTATTTAACAACTTTATTTCTCTATTTTTTTAATATAAGAACAAAAAAGATAAAAATAATTGGGGGTAAAGCTTCATACTCTGGGAGGAAAATTAAGTAAGGAAAAAGACCAACACAAGAGAATAATAGCAGAAAAAACTTTCCATTAGAATCTATTGAAGAAGATATAAAAGAGGAAAAAAATTAAGGGCATATATATATAAGACCTTCCATTTGAGGCTGTATGAAACCTCAAAATAGACATTAGAGGTTTGAGGTGCTGCAGAAATAGAAAAATTAAGTTCTAATTTCCATGGAATATTAAAGGTCTCTTAAAAAAAAAAAAATACTAGCTAAAGCAAAAATAAACTTCCAACCAAGAAAATTTATGTTACAATAAATAAATGAGGAAGAAGGAATCAAAGTAAGTCTTCGTTTCTTTAATAAATCCCAATAGATAAAATATTTATTTCACTTACAATTTTATAAATAAATCATTTTAGTAATGATTAAGTTATAGAAAAACAGAAACAAAAGCTTATTTTTCAAAGGCATTCTGAACTGTGATCACAAAGGCAGACTTTCTTCAACTTCCAAAATCTATTTATATTTGTATGACTATTGGAGAATAACTTGAGCTCCTGAGACACCATATTCTCATGTGGAAATTTAAATGAACACTTCTTGCATTGCTTCACTAAGGTACATTCATTTATATATGGGCAGATTTTCATGATCACAATGACCTATATATCGGAACATCTGCTGGAATCTAGGATAGGCATACTAGAGACACTAAATGAAGACAGAGTGTTGGGCAGTTTACCAATAAGAAATGTAAGCATGGGGTTACTTGTGTTTGCTTACTAATCTGTAGTGAACAATTTCACATTGGTGTCACCATATCTTTGATAAAGTGAAAAAAAAAAGACTATTTACTACACTTTAGTAGAAAGAACAAGTAAGCTTGTACTTACCTTGACTACTGGATATTCCATCGCTATCAAAGATTGTAAATTTGAAAACAGGCTTTGATTCTGTGGGAGGTACTGTGGGTTTGGAGAGAGACCAATGCCAGCCATACCTAGAAGCAAAACCTTTGATGTGGTGAAAATATGTGAAATTGTTCACTGCAGTTTAGAAATAAGCACAATTAAATCTGTGCTTACCTTCCTTATTGGGTAATCCAACACTGGTCAGTGAAGTGGTTACAAATTCATTTAAACAAAACCCAATTCCTTGCTGTCAAGTGAAGTCAATTAAGTCTCACAGCAACCAGCAAATGCCAAAAGCACTTCTGAAAAGACGCGCAGGGGTAAATGATCCCTTAAATCCTGAACACAGCTAACATTCTAAGATTCTAAAATTCTGAGGCACTGTTAAAAGGAAAGAGAAAATTGGAAGATCAGTGGAGCTTGATTATTTCAGCAGAAACACTGAGATACATACAATTTCCACCAGTGTAGGAGAATAAACCTTAAAGATTTACTATGAGTTTAACATATAAATAACATTTATACCAAAAAAAAAAAAAAAGTTTTAAAAAGTCCCTAGCAAAAATGGCAACTCTGGTATTTTTCAGAGGAAAATGGAATTTTAATGTTATGTAAAAAGCATCCCATCCTTCTTATTTTAGAGACGAGAAAAGTGATGTTCAGAAAGTTTACAGGACTTAACCAGTAATACCTAGCAAATTAGATTCAGATACTTCTTCCAGTTTTTTTTTTTTTTTTTTTTTCTGTCTCAATAATAATATCTTGCAGATGCAATTCATTACAGAAAGGTTGATTAAATAGTTCCTTCTAAGTATGCTTAAGTAAGTTAAAATGGTGAATTATCAATGAAAATAATTTTACTTTGCCAACAAGGACATGGACTGTCCAGGGGTGCAAAGAATATGCATGTGATGCAGATTTAAGTTTGTACTAAATGCAAATAAGGCAATGGAAATTATCCTTCCTTTTGATTTTGTTAAAGATAGTTCAGCCAAAAATGTATTTCAGGGAAATTTTTTTCAGTTGAATTTTCAGTTCTTCTGTACAACCTCTGTGTCTCATGAGTATTGAAAAGTTGCTGGCAGCCCTGATTTCATGACTCATTGAGAAGATAAGTGGCTATGCAAAAAGTTTCTACCATCAGGATTATTATTATTGATTGTCCTATTAGTAATCTATTCTGCAGTCAGGCAAATATCTAATTTACATTATAGTGCATACATTGTTGATACTATTCTATTTTCTTAAAGAAGTAACAACAGGAAGTGTTATTGGCAGTTACAGGAAACTAATTAGTGAATTTACATACTCACTGCCAGTTGAGCAACTTCCTTCTTAAAAAAATGGTTTTCTGTATACAGAGAGGATATGTATCTTGAAGATGGAATAAAGCAAGTGACTCAGGTCCATGAATTTTCACTTTACGATTTAAAACAAAAGTCTAAAGGGATTTTCAGAAGCTCTAAGCATTTTACTTCTTGTTTCTACATTTATCTGCAATATATGATGTCAGTTAAGATCAATGTACCTTTCGTCATTGTTTTATTTTTGAACATCACCTTGAATAGTCCTGTAAGCTCTGGCTTGAGAGTGTTAATAAGTACTATTGGATAGGCTCCATTTTAAATATCTGAGTGAGTTCTTCTATACTAGAAAAAGCAATTCTTTGTCCAGTGCTCTAATTACCTGAGGTATATTACCTGATACATTTCTGAGATGTGTATCTTTACACTCATGCCCAATATTTTCCACTCTCTGGCTATAAAACTTACTTCATAGGGTGGTTGTATAAAATGAGATAATATTTCTTAAATATTTATCATACTGAGTCCTCCATAATAGTTATTGAATAAGAGGGTATCTGCTAAAAGTGTTATGAATATTACTTTAAATATTTACATTTTATTTAATAAATAGTATAGTGAGTTCTCTGAAGGTGGAACTTGGCCTTGATTATTTCTCCTCCTTAGATACACTTGATTTCCATAATTATAATAAATAAATGTTGCATAAAATTGTGTGCAGAAATAGAATTTGCTTAGCTTAATACATCATCTGTGTCTCTATAAAAATAGATGAAGCTAAATCTGAATTCTATAGGTGCTTCATTTTTCATAAAATTGAGTCTTTCAATAAGGATTTTTGTATAGTAATTATTTTATTTTACAGGATTGTTTGTTTGTTGTTTCTGAGAGTAGAAAGGGTGGAATTGAGCAGGGTTGAAATTTCATATCTGCAAGATATACTATATGTAGTTTATTTAGGAAATCTTCAGGGAGTTTCCATGGCCACTTGAAACTAAATATGTGATAAAATAAATTATTTAAAGTTTAACTTCTCTAAAGATGTTAGAGTCCATAAATCTCTAAATACAGAAAAGAATGATTAAAAGCCATTTCCTAGTTTCCTAGATTCACATGTATGTAGCTGATCAATGAATATATATATATATATATATATATATATATATATATATAGTAGGTATATTTAATTTAAAAAGAAAAAAAAAGTGTAATATGATGCATTGGAGATTCCAAATTCCAATAATGAAACCTGTCTAGTGGAATATATATTTCATGTGTATCCAATATATTTTAAGTTCCATGCTCTACTGCATCTCCAAGATACCAGATTATCTGTGGATGTTATATCTTATTTCCCATGTCTGAGCCTTCTAGTCACTATGGTAACTACAGTGTCACTTATACTTAAGTATGAGATTCTATCCATGACCATATAATTTTGAACAAGAGTCATAAATAATCCACGTGAAAGTGAACTTTGCTGTCACATTATTTTCTGGCTAACCTGGTTTTGACAAGTGTATAATTGGGTTCATGAAATTAGTATAGCAGATTGTTTGCTCTGTCTTAAGTAATAATATATAATATTATGACAGAAATTATAAAGAAATTTTATTGACCAAAATGGGTGTAAATTTTTTAAGAAAGTTGCTTTCTTCTATAGCTTCAATTATAAATTAGGGATCAAGGAGAATGGAAAGGCGACTAATATAATAGATCTACATTACAATCTCTGTGTTTGTGTTACAGACTAAGTATTTTGATATTTATTTTTTCTATTTCCCAAAACTGTGTAATATTATTTGTTTGTATATTTATACATGTTGCTGTTAGTTGCCATTGAATTTACACTCAGAGTGATCCCATGTATAATATAAGGGAAATTTGCATGATACCGTGTCGTCCTCATAATCTTTACAATGTCCGAGCCCTTTGTCGCAGCCAATGCATCAAACAACGTCATTGAGGGGCTTCCTCTTTTCTTTGACCCTCTACATTACCAATCATAATCTTCAAAGATACACCTTTCTCTTCATCACTTTAAAGAGGTCTTTTGCAGTAGATTTGCCCAGTGCAACACATTGTCTGATGTCTTGACTCCTGCCAGCACCTAATTCTTCCAGCCTCAATTTCTGACAATGAGTGCAAAATTTTATCATCCAGAAAAGCTCACCAAGTCTTGGTGATCATGGATTTTATGGATGATTAGTCACATAGGTATGTAGAGCATGCATAACTGACCTCAGCTACTCAAAGTACAATCTCCCAGCATGAAATCCAGTATTCAGTTTAAATCACATTGCTAACATAAACGATCTATTCAAACTGGTACTATGTAGGGCAAGGTTTCAGGAATATAAAACACTTAGGTAGAATAATCGAAGGATTAGAGCTCATCTGCCATAAACTGGCTAACAGCCAATACTAAAGATGTGTTTCTTCGAATTATTCAGGATTTGAATAAATTGGGCCCACTGAGTTAACTCGTTCCCTCATAGTAACCAAATACCTGAAAATGTAGTGCGTTGCTCTGCAGTTAGTTCCATAACCACCAGTTTACCTTTCTGTTCCTAGTGTGTATCTGCCTTCCAGTGTCCCAGTTCTTGCTTAATTACCATTCTGGCATACTGATCTTCTGGTGTTAGGGCTTTACCAAGTTAATTTTTAGACATAAACCCTATCTTTATAACTATATCCTTATACTTGTTTTTATTCCTGCAGGAGGAAAACTTTTAGAGTTTCTGGGCACTTTGTTCACTGGTGATGTTATGTGATGCACACATGGATTGGACTTGTATTTATCACTTATCTATTAATAGTTGTTTGAAAAAAAATCTTTGCTTGATCTTCCCTGTCTATCTAATGTCTTTTTTCCAGTATTAGGAATTCCTCCTGAAAGGTCACTGAAGATAATATATGTAGGTCCTGGATAACTCAGACGAATGTTTCTACTCTTCAGTTTTAACACTAAACAAATTACATTTTACTCTAACTTGTCTGTTTACTCACAATCATCCTGATGCTATATGTTGCTGCTAAATTTATGTACCAATAATACAACATCATTGAAAATATTGTAATTCTGCTTTATAAAATCCATCAATGAATTTATTGACTTTAACAAAAAGAAAAGACAACAGCTATGCAAAAAATTTAGAACTCAAGTTCAGGATAGCGGTCAGGAATTTAAATATAACTTAATTTTATATACTATTGATTTTAGATAAAATGAATAATATAGTTAATTGCAATGTTTTATTCATTCAACAGAAAGACTCATAAAATAGTCCTTCCATCTAAGGGCTTAAAGTTTAATATGTGTGACATTCATAAAAATAAATAATTACACCTTCATGATGTTGTTGTTGTTGTTGTTATGTGCCGTCGAGTTCATGATAGTACATTGTAAAGAACCAGTAGAAGAATGGTATGATGAAGTGAGTAATTTAAAGCTCACAGGAGACAAACTATCTTTTTTACAAAAATTTAGCTCTGCCTGCTGAGTAAGTTACTTAAATTCACTATGCTCAGATAGTTATTTGTCAAAGGTAACTATTAATAGTATATACTTGATGGGACTTTTTTGGGATTAAATGAAATAACAAATGCTCTTATACAAAATCTATTGTCAATGCCAACCATCCAAAGACCACAAGAAATCAGCTATAGGATTTTGTTTAGGATGGTGGGCATTTCAATGCATTCTTTATCTTTCATAGCTGGGATTTAAAAAAAAAAAAGAATTTGTGAGTCACTCCTTTTGAGAATTATAAACTCATAAAACTATTTTGTGTCACTGTGAATTTGTAGACCTTTAAAAATATTTGTCTAATTCCATTTGTTCTACTTCAATGATCAACAATAGTCCTGTGAATACAATTTAGTTCTCCATGTAAAATGTACAGCAGAGAAATATTGGATGGCTTGATTAAATCGAATGTTTTGTTAAATTTATTGCTTACATGCTGTCAACCTGCTATAGCTGCTATGGGTTATCAAGTCAGTTCTAATGTATATCAACCCTATACATCACAGAAGAAAACAATACCTAGTCCTGCACCCTCCACATAATGTTTGTCATGCTTGAACCTGTCTTTGTAGCTACTGTGATAGAGCATCTCCTTGCAGGTCTTCCCCTTCTTTATTGACCTTTTATTTTGCCAAACATACCTTTCTCCATTGACTAATTCCTTCCAAAAACATGATTAAAGTGTAAGATATGAAGTCCACTTATTCTTACTTTTAAGTCACATTCTAGCTGTACTTCCTCAAAGATAGATTTGCTCATTTTTCTAGTAGTAGATTGTACATTCAGTATTACTTGCCAATACCAAAACTCAAATACATAAATTCTTCCAAGGTCTCCCTTAATCATTGTCCATTTCTCATATGCATATGAGACTACTAAAAATAATATTGCCTGGGACAGGTGCATGTTAGTCTTCAAAGCAAAATATTTCCTCTTTAACTCTTTGTGTGTGTGTGTGTGTGTGTGTGATTTGAGTGGAAGTTTACAGAGAAAATTAATTTTCCATACAGCAGTTCATACACATTTTGTTTCCTTTTTAACTCTTTAAAGTTTGTTGTTACTGTTTTTTTTTTTGTTTTGTTTTGTTTTGTTTTTTTGTTTTGCAGCAGTTTTGCCCAATGTATATGTCATTCAATTTCTTGACTGACATTTCCATGGGCATTGGTTATGGATCCAAGTAAAATAAAATCCTTGACATTTTCAACCTTTTTTTTTTTCCACTTACCATGATGTTATTTATTGATCCAGTTGTGAGGGTTTTTGTTTTCTTTATGTTGAGTTGTGATCTATACTTAAAGCTGTAGTAATCTTTGATTCTCATCAGTAAGTGCTTCTAATCTTCTTCACTTTTAGCAGGCAACTTTGTGTCATCTGTGTATCACAGGTTAATGAGTCCAATACTGATGCCACATTCTTCTTCACATAACATGCTTCTGTAATTGCTTGTTCAGCATATAGACTGAATACATATAGTTTAAGAATGCCACCCTGACACATACCTCTACTAATTTAAACCAAACAATACCCCTTGTTATTTTTGAATGCCAGTCATGTTGTCTATGTACAGGATCTTTATGAACACATTTAAGTGTTCTGGAATTCCCATTCTTCACAATATTAGCCATAATTTTTTTTTAAATGATCCATACAGTCAAATTTCTTTGCGTAGTTATTAAAAAACAGGTAAACATTTTTCTCATATTCTGTGCTTTCAGCAAGTTCCATCTGATATGAGGAGTGATATCCTCATTCCACCTCTTCTCAATCTAACTTTCACATCTGTCAATTTCCTGTCAACCTACTGCTGCAATCATTTTTTAATTATCTTCTGAAAAAATTTACTTGCATGTGATATTAATATTGTTTGATAATTTTCACAATCTGTTCAATCACCTTTCTTTCTGATGGTCACAAATGTGGATCTCTTCCAGTTGGTTACTCAGGTAAATGTCTTTCAAATTTCTTGTCACCAATGTGTGGTTGCCTCCAGCACAACATCTATTTGTAGAAACACCTCAGTCAGTATTTCCTAAATTCCTGGGGCTTTGTTTTTCTCCAATTCCATCAGTGAAGTTTCAAATTCTTGATTACATGCTACCTCTGAAATGGTTGATGATCAAACAATCCTTTTTTGTTACTGTGAGTTTGTGTATTCCTTCTATCTTCTTTTGAAACATCATGCATCATTAAATATTCTGCCCATCTCACTGACATTGAGTCAGATCTGACTCATAACCACCTCTCCTTGGGTTTCCAAGGCGGTATCACTATGGAAGTAGATTGCCCAATCTTTCTTCCGAGGAGTGGCTGGTGTGTCTGAACCACCAGTCTTCTGGTTACCAGTCAAATGCCTTAGACACTACACCAGCAGAGCGCCTATTCTGCCCATAGAATCCTTCAATAGTGCAACTTGAGCGTGGAATGTTTTCTTCAGTTCTTTCAGCTTGAGAAATGCCAGTATGTTCTTCCATTTTGATTTTCTAACTCCAAGTCTTTGCATCTTTCATTATAATATTTTACTTTCTCTATGGAGTTGCTATTTGAAATTTTCTCTGCATCCCTTTTACTTCATCATTTCTGCCAATCACTTTAGCTACTCTCTATTCAAGAGCAAGTTTCAGATTCCCTTCTGATAGCCAGTTTGGTCTTTCCTTTCTTTACTTTCTTTCATGTCTGATATCCTTGAGGCCATCTCACAGCTCATCTGGTCTCTCATCATTGGTTTTCAGTATATTAAATCAATTATTCAGATGATTTTTAAATTTTGGTGGGATATACTCAGGGTTATATTTTGGCTGTTTTGGACTTATCATAATTTTCTTCAGATTAAACTTAAACTTACATATGAGCAACTGATGATCTGATCCACAGTTGACCCCTGGCTTTGTTCTGACCGATATTATTGAGCTTCTCCATTGCCTCTTTACCCAGAAGTAGTCATTTTGTTTCTTGTTTATTCCATGAGATATCTGATATAATTTATATCACTGAGACCTTATTTTCCCATTATTGATGTTCCCTTGTTTTCAAATTTTGCATTCCAATCTCCAGTAATTATCAATATATCTTGATTGCATTTTTATTCAATTTCATTCTGCAGAAGTTGGTGAATATCTTCAGTTTCTAGTTTATTAAGTTATCTTTCTGATTTGTACATTAGTATTGTGTTAATTTTATTAGACTGAAAAGAATTGTCTTTGTAGGGGTACTAACTAATAAAACTGAGATTATGAGACATCCATAATTATTACCAGGTCCAGAAATATGGTTGCCAGCTTATTAAATAATGTCTGTGGCATCAACACGTTTCCATGTGTGATAATTCTTCCTCATACCTTTGCACCAGGAATGGAGGCCATGGCAAGAGCTTTATGTCAGGATTCATCTCCCTTATTAGTTTCAGAATCTGGCATAATGCATACATTCCTCAAAGTTTATTGATATGGTTATGCATAGTCAAAAGTACCTTTAACATTTGTCCATGACTGTTGGTGGTGTAGTCCTAAGACACTTAACTGTTAACCAGAAGGCTAGTGGTTCAAACCCACCAGCCACTCCTTTGAAGGAAGATTGGCCAATCTACTTCCACAGTGATACCACCTCAGAAACCCAAGGAGGGGTCGCTATGAGTCTGATCTAACTCAAAAGCAGTAAGTTTGGTTTGATTTTATTAATGATACATACGATTGTCTGTCAGTTTGTCATACTGTGTTGGTTTATGTGTTTCTGTGAAGCTTAGGGCTATGCCCCCTGTATTTCAAATACCAAGAGATTCACCCATGGTGGAAAGTTTCCAGCAGAGGTTCTAGACTAAGACAGACTTGAAAGAAGGAAGGGGCTAGCCACTTTTCAAAGAATTGGCCAGTGAAACCTTATGAATAACAGTGAAACACTATCTGATATATTACTGGTACATTTTATGAATAGCCCTGAAACATTTCCTGGTATAATGATGGGAGATGAGCCTCTCAGGTTGGAAGGCACTCAAAACACAGCTGGGGAAGACCAGCTTCCTCAACATAGATATGACTTAGAGATGCGGATGGACCTTCATTTGCTGATGTGGCACAACTCAAAATGGGAAGAAACAGCTACAAACATCCATTAATAATTGGATCAAATAATGTATTAAGTATGAATGTAGGAAAATTGCAAGTTGTCAAAAATGAAATGGAATGCATAAATATTAATATCCTAGGTATTAATATCTTAAGTAGTTAGATGAAGTGCACTGTTTAGGGCCATTTTGAATCAGACAATCATATGATATACTATGACAAGAATGATAAATTAAAAAGGATTGGCATGGCATTCATCATCACAAAGAATGTTTCAAAGTCTATCCTGAAGTACAACACTGTCAGTTATAGGATAATATCCTTACACCAACAGGGAAAAGCTGTTAATTCTACTATTATTCTAATTTATGCACCAACTACCAAAACCAAAGGTGAGGAAATTGAAGATTTTTACCAGATTCTGCAACCTGAAATTGACCACACACACAATCAAGATTTGTTGATTATTACTGGTAATTGTAATGCAAAAGTCATAAACAAAGAATAATCACCATTAGTTGGAAAATATGGCCTTCGTGATGACAATGATGGTAGAGAACACATGATAGAATTTTGCAAGACCAATGACTTATTAATCACAAATACCTTTTCAACAACATAAATTGTGGCTATACACATGGACTTCACCTGACGGAATACATAAGAATCAGATTAACTACATCTGTGGAAAGAGGTGATGGAGAAGCTCTATATTTTCAGTCAAAACGAGACCTAGATCTGACTGTGGAATGGACCATCACCTACTCACATGCAAGTTCAAGTTAAGCTGAAGACAATTAAAACAAGTCCACGAGAGCCAAAATATCACCTGTATTACATTCCATCTGAATTTAGAGACCATTCGAAAAATAAATTTGATACATCAGACACCAGTGACCAAAAGCCAGAGGAATTGTGGGATAACATCAAGAAGATCCTGCATGAAGAAAGCAAAAGATCATTAACAAGTCAGGAGAGGAAGAAAAGAACAAAATGGATGTCAGAAGAGACTCTGAAGCTTGTCCTTGAATGAAAAGTAGCTAAAGCAAGTGGAAGAAACAAGGTAAAAGAGCTGAACAGAAAATTTCAAAGAGCTGATTGTTAAGACAAGGTCAATTATTATAATGAAACATGCAAAGATGTGGAATAAGAAAGCCTAAAGAGAAAAACACACTCAACATTTCCCAAGCTGAAAGAACACACTTACCATTTCTCAAGCTGAAAGAATTGAAGGAAAAATTCAAGCCTCAAGTTGTAATATTGAAAGATTCTATGAGGGAAATAATGAATGATGCAGGAAACATCAAAAAATGATGTAAGGAATACCCAGAATCACTGTACCAAAAATAATTGGTCAATTTTCATCCATTTTAGGAGGGGACATATGATCAAGAACCTATGGTATTTAAGGAAGAAGTTGAAGCTGCACTGAAGGAAGTAGCAAAAAACAAAGCTCCAGGAGTTGATGGAATACCCATTGAGATGTGCTGAACTGGAAGCACTTACTCATCTATGCCACAATTTTTTTTTTATTATTTTAATTTTGATTTGGCTGAAAGTTTACAGAGCAAATTCACCTTCCATACAGCAGCTCACACATACTCTGTCTGTTAACATTGACTTCAATTTCCCACAATGCAACAGCTCCCCTCTCACTTCCTCCCCAGTTACCTCTTCCCTGTGTCCTTCCCTTTCATGTACTCTTACCTCCTGAGCTGTATCCACATGTGTATACAGCCCTTCTATTGTCCCATGATTGATTTCTCCAAGAAGTGTATCTACCCAATGCAAATGTTCAGCTCTTGTGCCTGTCTTTTGTTTGGCTGGCAGCCACAGGCATGGGTTCAATTCCAGACCTGAAGGGCAGCCAGGGACTATAATCTCAGTGGTTCTACCAGGCTCTATCAGACCAGCAAACCTGGTTCCTTTTTTTTTTTTTTTTAATGATTTTGAGTTTTGTTACACCTTGTTCTCCCACTCTAACCAGGATCACCTACATAGATCACCTTCCGAGTGGTTGACAGCGATAGCCAGGCACCATCTTGTTCTTCTGGTCTCATAGTCATATAGGTTGAGGATCACATGGTGTACCAGTTGATTGGACTATGTTTCCATGTGTCTTTGCTTTTCTTAATTCTTCATTTATGCCAAGAAATTTGACACACTGCTACCTGGCCAACTGAAGAGATCCATATTTGTACCCTTTCCAAAGAAAGGTGATCCCACAGAATGTGAAAATTATCAAACAAAATTATTAATATCACAAGCAAGTAAAAACTTGCTGAAGACACTCCAAAAATGTTTACACCATTATATTGACAAGGAACTTACAGAAATGCAGCTGGTTGTAGAAGAGGGCATGGAATGAAGGATATCTTTGCTAATGTCAGATGGAACTTGGCTGAAAGAAAATAGTATCAGAAAGATGTTTACTTGTGCTTTATTGACTATACAAAAACATTTGACTGTGGATTAACAAATTATGGAGAATATTGAGAAGAATGGGTATTCTAGAACACTTACCTGTGCTCATGAGCAACCTGTACATAGACCAGGAGGATGTCATTTGAGCAGAGCAAGGTAATACAGAATGGTTTAAAATCAGGAAGGGAGTGTGTCAAGGTTGTATCCTTTCACCATACTTATTAAATGTATATGCTGAGCAAATAATAGAAGGAGCTGACCTATATAATGAAGAATGAACCATCAGGATTGGAAGAAGACTCATTAACAACCTGCAATAGGCAGATGACACCACTCAGCTTGCTGAAAGTGAAGATGACTTGAAGCATCTATTGATGAAAATTAAAGACTACAGTCTTCAGTATGGATTGCATCTCAAAGTAAAATGAAAATCTTCACAAGTCTACCAGTAAGCAGCATCACAATAAAAGAAGAAAAGATTGAAGTTGTTAAAGACCTCATATTACTTGGTTCCACAATCAACAGCAATGGAAGCAACAGTCAAGAAATCAGATGACATATTGCACTGGGCAAATCTGCTGCAAAATACTTCTTTAAAGTTCTGAAGAGCAAAAATGTCTCTTTGAAGACTAAAGTGTGCCTAACCCAAGCCATAGTGTTTTCAATCATTTCATATGTATCTGAAAGCTGAACAATGAATAAGGAAGACTGAAGAAACGTTGATGCTCTTGAGTTGTGGCATTGGGGAAGAATGCTAAGAGTATCATGGACTGCAAGAAGAACTAACAAATCTGTACTGGAAGAAGTGCAGCCAGAACACTTCTTGGAAGGCTGAATGCCCACACTTCCTCTTACCTACTTTAATCATGTTGTCCTAAAGAACAATTCCCCAGAGAATTATATCATGCTTGTTAAAGTAGAGCATGAGTGAAAAGGGGGAAGGTTCTCAACAAGATGAATAGACACAGTGGGGACAACAATGGGCAAGGATTGTGAGGTGATGCAGGACTGGGCAGTGTTTTGTTCTGTTGTACATAGGTTTGCTGTGAGTCAGAGCCAACTTGACAGCACCTAGAAACAAAAATGACATGATGTTACTATTCTATCTTTTTTTTCCCCCTTAATTTCCAGATAATTACTAATTGAGGAAATTGATATTCATAGAGGTGAAGTTATGAGTCCAAGATCCTTAACTATTGACTTAAGGGGCCCATAATGTTGAATTTAGCTAATGTCTTGAGCATCAAACCTGTGAAAAATACCCCAATGTGTGTTGTATCAAAAACTAGTGAAACATGCTACTTATTCTCAATGAGGATTCCCTGGAGGTAGAAATAATTAAGTGGTCAGCTATTAATAGAAATATTAATGGTTCATATCCACCCATAGGTGCCTTGGAAGAAAAAAGCCTTGTGATGTACTTTCAAAAGATCACAGCAACTGGAAACTCTACAGAGTGCAGTTCTATTCTCAAACACATAGAGTTACCAGGAATTGGAGCAAACTCCACCACAACTGGTTTTGGGGTTCAGTATGAAATAATTTTAAACCTATTAAAAAAGGAAAAGTTGATATTAAGCAAATTATCAACTAATATAATATAAAATTGTGGCAAACATTCAGTATAACAAGGGAAAATGAACTAAAGGGTTTTATTGTTCCCATATAGGGTTGTTGGATGGTTTCTTGTGGTTAAAAAATCTTTTTTCCTTTCCTGTTCATTCACTCTCTAGCTATTCCCTTCATTTGGAAATGTTATTTAAATAGAATTACTGCCTGGTGTACACTATATACCTTGCTGAGCATGGATTTACTCACTGATTCTCATTATTGAGGGCAGATGTTACACACATTTTAGTTTCACCATTTTGACATTTTTTTTCATTACTTAATGTTCATCCATTAGCATATAGTCCATTAGTTTTGCACCACAAAGCTGATCATGCAACTGTGTGAGGTTTTTTTTTTTTTTCTCTCCACATTCTCTCCTGTGATGGTTGCATTTACATCAATAGAAATTCACATTAAAAGCAACATTTTAGACCTCAGCAGGAACATGAAATATCATGTTGTCCACATCCTTGTTTTAAAAGTTAAGAAGTAAATATTCAGTAATTAATTTAGAACTCCAAATTAATTTTCAGTATTCTTAGTTTGGTGTATTTCTGTGCTCTACAGAGTCTATATTTTGTCCTGATTTTATCTTTGAACTCAAAACATGAATTTCCAACTACATTTAGAAAAGCTACAAATCAGAAATTAATAATTCGTATTAAAATAATTTATCTTTTCCATATTTGAAATAAGGTAACTTAATAACTGCTGTAATTAAAGCATTTTTAATATACCATGGACTGCAAGAACAAACAAATATACTTGGAAGAAGTACAGACAACATGTCTTTTAAAAGAAAGGAAGGCAAGGATGTACATCATGTACTTTGGCCAAGTTATCAGGAGGGACCAGTTTCTGAAAGACATTGTGCTTTGTAAAGTAGAGGGTAAGCAAAAAAAAAGAAGACCCTAAATGAGATGGATTGACATAATGCCTGTAACTTGTAACAGCGGTCTCAAACATAACCACCATTGTGAAAATGGCACAGAACCAAAACCAAGCAGTGTTTCATTCTCTTGCATAGAAATTTGCCAAGAGTTGTAACTGAGTGATTATATGTGCATGTGTGTCTGTGTGTAATTTACTGATATAAATGTAATTTATTGATGTATGTTATATATATATATATATATATATATAT
>NW_006921663.1:12006313-12021054 GCF_000298275.1 Orycteropus afer afer | reverse complement strand
AGCATAGTGCCTAAGGCACTTGACTGCTAACCAGAAGTCTGGCAGTTCAAAGCCACCAGCCACTCCTCAGAAGGAAGACTGGGCAATCTACTTCCATAGTGATACACCCTCGAAAACCCAAGGAGGGGCTGCTATGAGTCGTGTCCGACTCAACGGCACATAACAACAACAAACAACATATATATATATATATGTTACTGATATATCAGGAAATTACATATATAACTTACCGATGATCAAAGACTCCAGCCTTCAGTATGAATTACAACTCAATGTAAAGAAAAGAAAAAACAAATATATATATATATAAAATACATGGCTGGAACAGATGAAAGGAGAGCCTCAGGCAGGACGTGGGAGATGCGCCCATGGCTGGAACAGGAAGGAGAAAGGCCAGGAAGTGAGTGGAGTGCTTCAGAACAATGAACAGAGATGAATTTGTCTGTCAGTTTGTTGGACTGTGGTGGCTTGCATGTTGCTGTAAGACTGGAGGCTATACAACCCATTTTTCAAACACCAGCAAGTTTTCCCATGGTGTACAGGTTTCAGCAGAGCTTCCAGAGTGAGAAGGACTCAGAAGAAGGAAGAGGCTATCCACTTCTCAAAAAATTGGCCAGTGACAACCTTAAGAATAGCAGTGAAACACTGTCTGATATGCTACTGAACATCTTTATGAATAGCCCTGAAAAATTGTCTGATACAGTGCCTGAAGATTAGGCCCTCAGGTCATAAGGCATTCAAAATATGACTGAGAAAGAGCTGGCTCATCACAATAGAGCCAACCTTAATACTATGGATAAAGTAGAGCTTTTGGGACCTCTATTTGCTGATGTGGCATGACTCAACCTGAGAAGAAAAAGCTACAAATATCCACTAATAATTAGAAGATGGAATGTACAAAATATGAATCTAGGAAATTTGGAAGTTGTCAAAGTGAAATGGAATACATAAAGATTGGTATCTTATGCATTAGTGAGCTAAAATGGACTGGTTTTGGCAATTTTGAATCAGGCAACCAAAAGATCTGCTATGTTGGGATGACAGTTTGAAGAGGAATGATGTGGCATTCAACATCACAAAGAATGTTTCAAAATTTATCCTAAAGTACAATGCTGTCAGTAATAGAATAATATCCATATGGCTACAAAGAAGGTCAGTTAATAATACTATTATTCAAATTTACACACTAAGCACCAAAGCTAAAGATGAAGAAATCAAATATTTTCATCAACTTCTGCAGTCTGAAATTGACTGAACATGCATCCAAGATGTGCTGATTTTCACTGGTGATTGGATCCCAAAAGTGAGAAACCAAAAAGAATCACTGGTTGTTGAAAAATTTGGCCTTGGTGATAGAAATAACACTGGAAATTGCATGATAGAATTTTGGAAGACCAATAATTTGTCCATTGCAATTTTTTTTTTCAAAACACAAACAGTAACTATATACATGGACTTCACCAGATGGAATGCACCGGAATCAGATTGACTATACATGTGACAAGAGGAGATGGAAAAGCTCAATATCTTCAGCCAAAACAAGGTCAGGAGCTTATTATGGAACAGACCATCAACTGCTCATATGCAAATTGAAGTTGAAGTTGAAAACCATTAAAACAAATCCATGAGAGTCAAAATATGACCTTGATTATATACCTCCTGAATTTAGAGGCCATCTGAAAAATAGATTTAATGCATTGAACACCAATGACCAAAACCCAGAGGAATTGTGCGATGACATCAAGAACATCCTGCATGAAGAAAGCAAAAGGTAATTAAAATAAAGAAAAGGAAGAAAAGACCAAAATGGATATCAAAAGAGGCTCTGAAACTTGACCTTGAGCAAAGAGTAGCTAAAGCAAATGGAAGAAATAACAAGATAAAAGAGCTGAACAGAATATTTCAAATAACAGATTGATAAGAAAAAGTCAATTGTTATAATGAAATGTGCCAAGACATGGAGTTGGAAAGCCAAAAGAGAAGAAAGTGTTTGGCATTCCTTAAGCTGAAAGAACTGAAGAAAATTTTAACCTTCAAATTGCAATATTGTAAGATTCTATGGAAAATATATTGAATGATCCAAGAAACATCAAAAGAAGATGAAAGAAATACAAAGTCAGTGTACCAAAAAGAATTGGTCAATGTTCATCCATTTCAGTAGATGGCATATGAACAAGAACCAATGGTACTGAAGGAAGAAGTCAAAACTGCACCAAAGAAATTGTCAAGAGACAAGGCTCCAGGAATTGATAGAATACCCACTGAGATGTTTCAATAAATGGATGCTTCACTGGAGGTACTCACTCAGCTCTGACAATAGATTTGGAAGACAGCTACCTGGCCAACTGACTGGAAGAGATCTATATTTGTACCCATTCTAAAGAAATGTGATCCCGTAGAATGTGGAAATTTTTGAACAATATCATCAATATCACACAAAATTAAAATCTTACTGAAGATAATTCAGAAACCGTTGTAGCAATATATGGACAGAGAATTTCCAGAAATGCAAGCAAGATTCAAAAGAAGATGTAGAATAATTGTTGATGTCAGATGGATCTTGGCTCAAAGCAAAGCATACCAGAAAGATGTTTACTTGTGTTTTATTGACTATGCAAAAGCATTCAATTGTGTGGATCATAACAAATTATGGGTAATATTGAGAAAAGTGGGAATTCCAGAACACTTAATTGTGCTTGAAATGAACCTGTACATAGACCAAGAGACTGTCATTTGAGCAGAACAAGGGAACACTTGTTTAAAACAGGGAGGGATTGCATCAGGGTTGTAACCTTTCACCATACTTATTCAATCTGTATGCTGAACAAATAATCCAGGAAGCTGGACTACATGAGGAAGATCATGGCACCAGGATTGGAGCAAGACTCAGTAACAACCTTCAATATGTTAACTACAGAACTTTGCTTGCTGAAATGAGGATGACTTGAAGCACTTACTGACGAAAACTCAAGACTGACTGCAGTCTGCAGTATGGATTATACCTCAATAAAAAGAAAACAAAAATCCTCACAACTGGACTAATAAACAACATCATAATAGATGGAGAAAAGATTGAAGTTGTCAAAGACTTCATATTACTTGGTTCTATAATCAATGCCAATGGAAGCAGCAGTCAAGACATCAGATGACATATAGCATTGGGCAAATCTGCTGCAAAGACCTCTTTCAAGTGATAAAGAGCAAAGATATTTCCTTGAAGACTCTGTTGCACCTGACAGAAGCTGTGGCATTTTCAATTGCCCCATATGTATGTGAGAGTTGGACAATGAATAAGGAAGACAAAAGAAGAGTTGATGCTTTTGAGTTGTGGTGTTGACGAAGAATACTGAAAGTAGCATGGACTGCTAAAAGAACTAACAAATCTGTCCTAGAGGAAGTGCAATCAGAATTTTCCTTTGAAGTAAGAATGGCCAGACTTCATCTCACCTACTTTGTTCATGTTGTAAGAAGGGACCATTCCTTGGAGAAGGATGTCACGCTTGGTGAAGTGGAGGGTCAACAAAAAAGAGGAAGGCACTCAACAAGATGGATTGACACAGTGTTTATAACGAAGGGCTCAGGTATAGCAAAGATAGTGGGGCTGGCACAGGACCAGGCAGTGTTCATTCTGCTGTACATAGTGTCGCTGTGAATCAGAGATGACTTGACTGCACAACAACAACTTACTTTTACATAATATATAGTATATACATAAGTAATATATACATTTGTGTGTATATATATCATAATATATATATTTATGTGCATATATGTATGTATGTATTTGTGTGTATATGTGTGTGTGTGTGTGTATGTGTGTGTATATATATATACACACACACACATATACAAAATTTTTTTCCTTCATGGAGGTTTTAGTTTGATAAAAGGGATATCATACTGGAATAAGTTGTAAGAAACTTACACGTTATAAGAAACTAATTACTTTCTGTAATTAAATGGTTTTACCCATTAACTTCACTTCTACAAATATCAATTTCCTTATTTTGTACCTATGTGAATGCATTTTAAAGGATTATTTAATAAAATAAAATAAAACAAACTATGCATGATAGAAATTATAAGTTATCTAATTATATAACTCCTTTCCATTACAGAAAATTATTTACAAGGTATAGATAAATGTTAGGTGTGTAATGTCATGGGTGTTTCTCCTGTAGTGTAGTGCCTAAGGCATTTGAGAGCTAATCAGAAGGCTGGTGGTTCAAATCCACCAGCCACTCCTTGGAAGGAAGGTTGGGCAATCTACTTTCATAGCAATACTGTTGGGTCCCACTTGACAGCAGTGAGTTTGGAATTTTGGTTTATGCAGTGTCATAAATTGGAGTTTTCAGGAAAAACTTAAAGACACATAAAGTCTACTTTGCTCCTTGTGAGTGAATCTATAAAACTTTGGACTATGAAGCTAACAGAAGAAGAGATGCAATTAAAAATGAATTCTAAAACAAAACAAATTAACACAAAATCTTGCAAGAAGGCATGTGGGTTAATGAAGAATTTATGAAACAAAATTTAAAATTAGTTTTTGATTGTCTACCTCTGAAATGTAATGAGAATTGTTTTTTTCAAAAAACCTCTAATTCTTAGGCCACTTACAGCTATACCTAACCCTAAATGATAAAACACACACAAGGATTAAAGTTCTAGGAAACTTGGTTGAAGTGATAGTGATAACAATGGTAGAATTTCAACATAACATACTTCGTGAATTTTTAGTAATTTCAATGAGTCACTAATATATTGGTAGATGAATAATTTAGCTTAATTATTGACTATTCATGTATTTTTATGCCAGGAATTTAAATTCAAATATTTAATATCTAGAATATGCAAATATTTCAAAAATTATACTATGGTGTAATTATCTGAATTTCCAAAAGAATAATTCCAGCAGTAGGGAGTTATTTGATTCAGCTTCAGAGGAAAGCTATTATAAATATGGTGACATCCCTAATGAAAGGATTATAAGGATTGGAGGGTATGTGTAATTCTTTCCCAGGAAGGGTTCAATCTTTGTCTTTGTTAATTGTGATAATTTAGAAATCTATGTGTTTATATTCTTGGCCAATAGTTCAAAAATTTCATAAAGAAATGTTACAAATAATTTTCTTCATGATAGTGTCAGATACTTAAGTTTCTTAATGTTACAAATTTCTCAGAATTCTCAATTATAGTTTGTCATTTTTCTTATTTATTTTCCTCAATAATGTACATATAATAAGCTGCGTACTGTCTATTCTGACTCATGGTGACTCCATTGTGTCAGTGCAGACCTGTGTTCCATATGGTTTTCAATGACCACTATTTAGAAACTAGATCACCAGGAGATTCTCCTAAAGCTCCTCTGAGTGTATTTGATCCTGGAACTTTCTGGTTAGCACACAAACACACTAAACATGTGTGCCACCCAGGGATTCCAGTTTATATATACCACACCAAACCAAGCTCACTGCCAATGTGTTTATTCCAACTCAGTGACCCACATAGGGTTTCCAACAAGGTAAATCTTTACAGAAATAAAGCCCCATCTTCCTTCTGATGAGTGGCTGGTGGGTTTGAACTGCCACCCTTCTGGTTAGCAGTCAAATGCCTTAGACACAACTCCACCAGAGCACCTTAGTTTATATATATGTACTAAAATTTTAAGCAGTGATCTCTTTAGGTATATACGTAAATAAAGACAAAAAAAAGGGGGGGGGGCTATTTCTAATACAATGATCCATCAGATATGTATTTCAACTATTGATTGGAATCTGTTTTTATTGTGATTAATCATGAAATTAAGTCTTTTTCAAAGCAGTATTGGGCACTTTGCCATATTTTCTTTGTTTCCAGAAATGAGTCTTTATTCTTCATATACATATTTATATTCAAACAAACAACCATTTTTAGAAGAGACATTGAGAAGTTTATATTGACTCATGAAGTGCATTATCACTGTGATAGTGTTTATCTGACAAAATTTGACTGACACTGACATAAATTTCAGCATGAGTTTGGAGTCTCAATATTTCCTAGTCCTTCACATGCACATATATGCAAAATCTTACACACAAGAATATGATTATCTCCTTTAATATTAATTATAAAATAGTACTGTGAAAGCTACTGCTCACTGTATATCAATTACTTATGGAAAAATACAAATGACGAGTTGAGAATTATCACTGGTCCTTGCATATATCTTAAAAGAGGGGAAAAAATGTTCTCTTTTAGCCTATTTCCACTTTTATGTTCTTATGTTTTACCCTAACATAAAAGTGATTTCCCACACAGTAAGAGGTGAAATATACCCTGAAGCATTTATAAAAGACAGAGAAAATGTGATTTCTGCTTAGTAGACAGAAAATCCACCAGGAATATAGTGTAATGAACAGTAATGCAGAGAAGTAGATATACCCAGGGGACTTAGCTGAGCTATGTGCTGGTTGCATTTAGGACTTTTGAAGTTTTGGTTCATGAATAGTTTATAAATACTTAGAGAAAAGTACATTATTTCCTTAAGTAGCAGTTTATTTTATGATTTTAAAGCGTATTCTAACGAGCACAGTATCACTCCCCTCAGCTTCACACTCCCAGTTGAGTCAAATGAGGCACTAAGAAGATTATGAAAGCCTTAAAAAACATATATATGGATTGGAACAAGATAGCAGAATAGGCAGACAAGCCACACAGACATCTGCAACAAACCAATGAGAAACAAATTGAAACTGATAGAGAAGACAATCTTGGAACTCTGAGCTTTGAAGGCAAAGATAAAGAAGTGGATTAAATAACAACCAGCAGAAGAGCCTGAATGAAAACAGTGAGTAAGGAGACAAATGGTATTGCAAGCTGCCATCTGTCCTGAGGGTATAACCATCTTTGAATATTTCCTGGTAGGAACCTAAGAATTGGCTCTGATCACTAAAGAGAGCATGGGCATGGGGAAGGAAGAATAGTCAGACAAATTACACAGACCCTCTTCAAGAAAGAAAAGGGGAACCAATTAGCACAGATATAGAAGATAATACTGGAGCCCTGAGTTTTCATAGAAAGGATACAGAGGTGGACTAAACTCCAACTAGTAGAAAAACCTGCATGAAAACACCAGAAAAGGAGACATACAGAGCTGCTGTCTGTCAGTGATACAGAAGGCACAGACAGCTTGGATATTTCCAAGTGGTGTAAGGACTTAATTAACCTAAAAATTGTGCCTACTAGCCAGGGGCTGCACAGACGACTGCACTGGTGGTCATAGAATAAAAGAGAAAGAAGCAGAGAGGGAGACAGAGTGGGCTGTGGACTATTGGCTGTTCAAAGGGCACAACAATTTTAAATGTTTACAAGTGTTTCAACCATTTTGAATATGTACAACGAAAGCATTCTCTCAGATTCCAGGGACCTAAAATTATGCTCCACTTGATGGGTACCACAAGAACATTCCACACACAAAACACTGGAAAGATGTGATATTCACCTTGTTACTCTTGTACCCTGCACCATCTTGGTGAATGGAGGTGCAACCATCCCTCACTCCCACCCACCTTCTGGGCCAGATGGAATTCCATCTGAGTCTGTATGGTCTGACAGAGCCTGGGTGCCCTTCCCTGCCCTGATCAGATTTTTTTCTTTTTTTGGTTTGTTTTTGTCTGTTTTAAAATTGTTATTATTAGTACTACCACTATCAAATTATTATTATTATCATTATTACTACTTATCATTTTAATTATTCTTTATTCTTCCCTTCCCAGGTTCTAGTTGTCAGCTTTTTCTCTTTTCCTTGTTCCTGATTCCTATTTTTTTTTTTTTCCTTTTGGATAACCCCATTCCTTGTTATTCTTTTTGCATTTTTCCTTTTTTTCCCTCATTATTCTCCTACCCTACCTCTTTCTCTTTTCTCTTACAGCCCCCTCCTCAAATATATACATATATATAAGCATTTTTTCTTTCTATTTTTGGTTATTTTTCCTGTGTGATTATGCAGTGTGTTTTTTGTCTTCTAGATTTTACTTTGTTGATGATTTTTGGATCGTTGTTTTTGTCTAACTGAGTGGGAGACAGCAACCATGTCCATAGGACACAACCACACCTGCACCTCCTGCCTCTCCACTTACTAAGTGAGAGCCAACACTTTCTTTTCCATCAACTGGCCAATGATAAACAACCACCAAGAAGAGTTTGACTCACCCTTAACTGCTCTTCACAAGTAAATGAGATCTAAATACAACATTATCACAATGTCTCAGAGACAATGGGCCATCAGATTCCACACAAAGAAGATAAAGTGGTACAAACCGGGGAGCATAATATATAGACACACAACACATCCCTGAGGAAGAAGCAGTACTGGAATGCCCTGATAAGGAATTAAAACTAATTATAGTTAGGTATTTTCAAAGGATTGACAGACAGTTCAAGGAAAACACTGTGAAAATTTAGGAAAATACAGAAAAACCCTAGAAACATTTTGAAAGAAAATGCAAGAACGAAATGAATGAAAAATTAGAAATGATATAAAATCTGCAGGAGAAATCCAGAAGATTAATACAAAACTGTCAGAAATAGATAACACATTCAAAGGGCAAAGGAGTAGATTTGATGTTATGGAAGACAGAATTAAGGAGATTGAAGTCAAACACCTGAATACTTCTTTGAAAAGGGATCAATCAGAAAAAGATTAAAACAAATTGAAGAAAGGCTAAGGTTCATGTGGAATACCATCAAAAGGAATAACATACATGTAAATAGAATTCCAAAAGAGGAAGAGAAAAAAGAAAACCACTGAGAAAATTATTCAAGACTTGTTGGATGAGAACTTCCCTGATATGATAGAAGATGAGAACATATCCATTCAGGAAGTCCAACAAATCCCAAAAAGGATAGATCCCAAAAGAAGTTCACCAAGACATGTAATCATCACACTCACCAAAACCAAAGACAAAGAAAGAATCCTGGAAGCAGCACAGGAAAAAATGAAAACAAAGGACAAACAATAAGAATAAGCTCTGATTTCTCAGCAGAAACCATGCAAGCGAGAAGTAAATGGGATGATATATAGAAAACACTGAAAGAAAAAGATTTCCAACAAAGAATTATACATCCAGCAAAATTGTCCCTCAAATACGTTGGTGAAATTAGGAGATTTCCAGATAACCAGAAATTAAGGGAATTTGTTCAAACAAGACCAAACGTACAACAAATACTAAAGGAAGTCCTTTGAACCAATAATAACAAACAGCAACTGACCATTAATACACATGATGACATAACCTAGAAACCAGCTATGGAAGTATGCAAAGTAAAATAAGCTTACAGATTGTAAACAGGGAACCAGAGACATCAATTGGCAAATGAAGACAACTACAAAGCAAAAAGAGGAAAAAAAAAAAAAAAAAAGTAGCTACAGAACTTCTAAATGGTGAGAAAGTCAAGAGAATTGCAAGATAGAATGGACTGTTCAAAACTCGAGGATAAAATTATGAATCACAGGGTGAGTTCAAAGAAAAATCATAAAACTTCAAATCACAATAAAAAAAGAGGACAAGAACAAATATTTAGCAAATATTACAACAATAGCAACAAAGGAAAATGTAACATGATTCACAAACATAATAAGCTCAGCACAAAGAATTATGTGGTACAAAGAAACCCGAACATAATGAAGTAAAATATAACAAAGTGAAGCAGCCAATTCATACTTTCTAATAATTACACTGAATGTCAATAGATTAATTGCACCAGTCCAGAGACAGAGAGTTGCAGAATAGATAAAGAAACATAACCCATCAATATGCTGCCTACAAGAGACACACATTAGAGATAAAGACAAAAATAGACTAAAACTCAAAACTTGGAAAACTATATATGAAACAAATTGCAACAAAAAGGAGCAGGAGTGGCAATATTAATTTCTGATCAATTTGACTTGAAGACAAAAACCACCATATGAGACAAGGAACAACATTATATAATAATTAAAAGATCAATTGAACAAGAAGATACAACAATAACAAATATATATGGGCCCAATAAAAACCCCCAAAATAAATAAATCAGACATTAAAAAAGTTGAAAAGCCAAATAGATGACTCCACAGTCATTGGGAAGACTTCAATACAACATTTTCAATGAAAGGTAGAAAAACTGAAAAGCAGTGATCAGAGGCCAATGTATAGCAATTAATGCACACATCAATCAACAAAGAAGAGACAAAATCAACACTTTAAACCAACATCTCAAACAACTAGAAAAGGAACAGCAAGAAAAGCCTATAGTCACTAGAAGAAAGGAAATAAAGATTCAAACAGAAATCAATGAAACAGAAAATAGAAAGACAATAGAAAAAATCAACAAGACCAGAAGTTGGTTTTTTGAAAAGATTAATAAAATGACAAACCACTGGCAAATTTTAATCCAGAAGATTAATGCAAAACTTTCAGAAATTGATAACACACTGAATGGGCAAAGGAGTAGATTCGATGCTGTGGAAGACAGAATTAATGAGATTGAAGGCAAATATCTGAAAGAAAAAGAAAAAGGAAAAGAGGGAGAGAAAAGAAATAACATGAATAAGAAATGAAATGGGTGACATCACAGAATAAATTGACATCAAGAGGATAATATCAGGATACTGTGAGAAACTGGACTCCAAAAATTTTGAAAATCTATAAGAAATAGATAGATTTCTAGAAACACACCTGTTGTTGTTGTTGTTGTGTACCGTCGAGTCACACCTGACTCATAGTTACCCCTCCTTGGGTTTCTGAGGCAGTATCACTACGGAAGTAGGATTGCCCAACCTTCCTTCCGAGGAGTAGCTGGTGGGTTTGAACCGCCAGCCTTCTGGTTAGCAGTCAAGTGCCTTAGCCACTATGCTACCAGAGCTCCCAGAAACACACTACTTACCTAAAATAACATGGAGCAATGTGGAAAAGTTGAACAGATCCATAACAAAAGAAGAAATTGCACTGGTCATAAAAAATCACCACCACCAACAACAAAAAAAGGCCTGGCTCAGACGGTTTCACCAGAGAATCCTAGCAAACACTCAGAGAAGAAATGACACCAATCCTACTCAAACAATTCCAAAATATAAAAAAGGCTGAAATGCTCCCTAATTCATTTTATGAAGGAAGCATAACCTTAAAACCCAAATCAGGCAAAGACATCACTAAAATGGAAAACTACAGACCAATATCCCTCATGAATATAGATGCAAAAATCTTCAACAAAATCTTAGTCCATAGACTCCAACAACATATCAAAAAAAAAAAAAAAATCATTATGACCCAGTGGGATTCATATCAGGTATGCAAGAATGGTTCAACATTAAAAAAAAACATCAACGTCATCCACCACATAAATTAAACACAGGAAAAGAACCACATAATCATGTCAATCAATGCAGAAAAGACATTTGATAAAATCCAACACAAATTTCTGATCAAAACTCTCAGAAAAATAGGAATAGAAGGGACATTCTTCAACATAATAAAAGACATATATGCAAAGTCAACAGCAAACATTATTCTCAATAGAGAGAAACTGAAACTTTTCCCCTTGCAAGCAGGAATCAGACAAGGATGTCCTCTATCACCACTTCTATTCAACTTCTATTCAAGTTGAATCGAAGGACAATAGGTTGTTGTTGTTGTGTGCCATCGAGTCGGACCTGACTCATAGCGACCCCTCCTTGGGTTTCCAAGGCAGTATCACTACAGAAGTAGATTGCCCCATCTTCCTTCCGAGGAGTGGCTGGTGGATTTGTACCATCAGCCTTCTGGTTAGCAGTCAAGTGCCTTAGCCACTATGCTACCAGAGCTTCCAAGCAATAGGTAAGAAAGGGAAATCAAAGGCTTTCAAATTGGCAAGGAAATAATTAAAATATCCCTCTTTACTGATGATATGATCTTGTATCTAGAAAATCTAAAAGAATCAGTCAAAAATCTATTAGATCTAATTGAGAGATTTAACATTGTGGCAAGATACAAAATGACATCATAAAATCAGTTGGATTCCTCTACATTACCAAAGAGATTAAAAAAAAAAAAAAAAGGAAATCAATACCATTTATAATAGCTACCAAAAAAATGAAATACTTGGGAATAAATCTTACCAGGGACACAGACCTGTACAAAGAAAACTATAAAAAACTACTTCAAGAAACCATAAGAGATCTACATAAATGGAAGAACACCATGCTCATTGATAGGAAGACTGAACATTGTGAAAATGTCAATTCTACAAAGCAATCTACACATTCAATGCAATAACAATCCAGACCCTATCAACATTCTTTAAGGATATGGGAAAACCAATCACTAACTTTATATGGAAAAAGAAAGAGACCTCAGATAAGCAAAGCATTATCAAAGAAGAACAAAGTAGGGGGTCTCACACTCCTGGAACTTAAAACTTACTAAATAGCCACAGTAGTCAAAACTGCCTGGAATTGGTACAATGACAGACACATAGACAATGGAATAGAATTGAAAACCCAGAAATAGAGCCATCAACCTATGGTCAGCTGATCTTTGCCAAAGATCAGAGATCTAGTAATGGGGAAGAGATTTTCTGTTTAACAAATGGTGTTGGCAAGATTAGATATCCATTTTCAGAAAAATGATACAAGATCTGTACCTCACACCAATCACAAAAACTAACTCCAGATAGATCAAAGAGTAAAATGTGAAACCTAAAACTATAAAGTTTCTCAAGGAAAAACTAGGGCAAATTTAGGGGCCTTAATATATGGCATAAATAAACTATCAAGAACAAGCCAAAATTCATCAACAGCAGAAGATAAACTGGATGAATGACACATTCTAAAAATTAAAGTTATATGTACTTCCAAAGACTTCTCCAAAAGAGTCAAGAGAGAGGCTACAGATTGGGAAAAATATTTGGCAATGACATATCTGACAAGGGACTTATCTCTAGAATTTATAGACACCTCAACAGCACAAAGATGAAAACTCCAATTAAAAAATGGGCAAATGAAATGAATAGACACTTCACCAAAGAGGATATTCAGGTGGATAACAAACATATGAAGAAATTTTCACAATTATTAGCCATTAGAGAGATGAAAATCAAAAGTACAATGAGATACAATCCTGCCCCTTTACTGGTAGCAAAGTTTAACAAGACAAAAAATAACTAATGCTGACAAGGATACGGAGACATTGGGACTCTCATACACTGCTGGTGGGACTGTAAAATCATACAACCACTGTGGAAAGCAGTATGGTGATTCCTTAAATAGTTAGAATTAGAAATACCATTTTATCCAGCCATTCCATTACTTGGTATATATCCTAAAGAAGTGAGTGCCAGGACAAGAACAGATATATGCACATCCCTGTTCATTGCAGCATTATTTGGAATAGCCAAGAGATGGAAATGACCTAGGGGTCCATCAACAGAAGAATGGATAACCAAACTGTGGTATGTATACACAATTGAATACTATGCAACCTTAAAGAGTTTCAACTCTATGACTCTTCAAGAGCTCAAGGAAACCATAAACAGAAACAGCAAGAAGACAGACAGTACCCTGGAAGAATTCAGGAAAATCATTCAAGAACAAAATAACAAGATAAATACACACTTAGAACTCAAACAAATCAGCAATTAGATATCCAGAAGATGAACACTAAAATTTCAACAATAGATAACACAGTAGAAAGACAAAAGTGTAGACAAGAACTGACTGAAGAACATTTTTCCAACTAGAGACAACACCTTTGACATAAGATCATATGAAGAAAAATCATAACAAAGATTTAAGAGAAATGAAGAGAATCTAAGAGTTATATGGGATGATGTGAAAAGAAACAACATGTGCCAGGCTGGAATACCAGAAAAAGAGCAGGAGAAAAAAAAAAAAAAAAAAACTGAGAAAATTCCCAAAAATTTTCTAACAGAGAATTTTCCCCATATCATGAAGGAAGAAAAGATACTCAAGAATCTCAACAAATCCCATATAGGATAGATCCCAAGAGAAAGTCACCAAGACATATCATAATCAAATTCTCCAAAAGCAAAGATGAATAAGGAATCTTGGGAGCAGCTTGAGAATAATGAAATGTCACTTACAATGGACAACCAATAAGACTAAGCTCTGATTTCTCAGCAGAAACCATGCAGGCAAGAAGTCAGTGGGATGGTATATATAAATATTGAAGGAAAATAGCTGTCATCCAATAATTATATATCCAACAAAATTGTCCATCAAATATGAGGGTGAAATCAAGACATTCTCAGACAAACAAAAGTTAAAGGAATCTATGAAAGCAAGACCAACAATGAATGCTAAAGGGAGTCTTTCAACAGAAAACCCACAACAAAGAACAATAAGTTAAAATCAAGATACTTGACATCACCACTTAGAAACCATTCCAGGCACAGATGCTCAAAATAAACTCATAAAATAATGTACACAAAGAAATAAGAGAGTCAATCTGCAGATGACACCAGCAACAAAACAAAGAGAGGGAATACAAGTTTTAATTACAAAAGTTTCAAATGGAGAGAAAAACAGGAAAACTGTTTTTATAGAACAGATTTTTCCAAACTTAGGGAGATAAGAATATCCTTTGGGGAAGCCATAAAAAAAAATAAAATAAAAAAAAATAATAATAACAATCCTCTTAAGCAAAATCAGAAAGAAGAAAAACACAACATGGGCTTAGTAGCACAAAACAAACAATAATGAAGAAAAGAGAAAAAAAAAAAAA
>NW_006921663.1:11997790-12006078 GCF_000298275.1 Orycteropus afer afer | reverse complement strand
AGTCCTCATGTTACCAAACCACACAGCAGGCCATTAATTTAAGTAGATTTTAAGTCCAAAGGTCAGCAGAGCATGGCAGGCTGCTGAACAACAACATGGCTACATGTAGGGTCCAAGCATGCCGTAGGCTAGAGACCATTGCCAAAGCTGCTTTCTATATACAGGAAGCAGACCACATACCCAAAGCAGCTACTCAGCTGCTTGTGGTAGATTCTACCATGGAGTTGATTGCCAGTTTTTTCATGGGGAATAACTACGAGCAGCTGCCTAGCCAAGTCGACACACAAACTGAACTACCACAGGAACTCAGCACAGAAAAAATTGGGAACAAGAAAATAATCAACAACACAACAAAAAACACAATAGAATGACAGCAATACATTCATAGCTATCATTAATTACACTCGATGTGAATAGACTAAATGCACAAGTCAAGAGAAAGAGACTAGCAGATTGGACAGAAACAAGCATCCATTGGTGTGCTGCCTACAAGAGGCCCACCTTAGACACAAAGATAAAAACAAATTAAAAGTTAAGGGTTGGAAAAAAAGAAAGATATAGATATAGGTAGAAGTAGAGTTAGAAGTATAGATATAGATATCAAGCTAATGACCACCAAAAAAGAGAAAGAGTAGCAATATTAATTCTGATAAAATAGACAAAACAGCATAAGGGACAAAGAAGTACACTATATGATGCTAAAAGCACCAATTGACCAACAAGATATTACCATAATAAATATCTATGCACCCCATGAAAGACCTCCAAAATACATAAAGCAAATATTAACTGAATTGAAAGGAGAAACAGACAACTCCACAATAGCAGTAGGAGACTTTAACAAACCACTTTCAAGGAAGAATAGAACAACAGGGAAAAAAAGCTCAACAAAGATACAGAAGAATTCAATAACACAATTAACCAGCTTGACTTCATAGACATATACAGAGAACACCACCTGACAAAAACACAATACACATTCTCCTCCAGTGCACATAATTCTCCAGAATATGCCATATGTTAGGACACAAAAGAAGCCTCAATTAATTAAAATAAAGCATTTTGAAATACTACAAAGCATCTTCTTGGATCAGAATGCTACACAATTAGAAATAATAGGAAAATCAAGGAAAAATATCAAATATGTGTAAACTGAGTAACACATTGTTCAAAAACTACTGGGTAACAAAAGAAATAAAGTGTAATATTAAAAAAAAATTCCTAGAAACAAACGAGAATGAAGATACAATTTACCAAAACTTTTGGGACACAGTGAAAGCGTTGCTCAGAGATCAATTTGATGCAATAAATGCATACATCAAAAAAAGAGAAAGAATGAAAATCAATACTTTAACTCAACAACTCCAACGATTAGAAGAGCAACAAAAGAAACCTACAGTACCCAGAAGTAAGGAAATAATAAAGAACAGAGCAGAAATAAACAAAGCAGAAAAAAAAGAGAAAATCAACAAAAAAAGAAGCTAGTTCTTTGAAAAGATTAACAAAACTGGCTAATTTAACAAAGGAAAAGAAAAGGTGTAAATAATAAGAATAATAAACATAAAGGGCAACAACACAACACAACAAACTGAAATAAAAAAGATAATAACAGAATATTATAAACAACAGTACTCCAATAGATTTGAGAACCTAGAACAAACGTACAACTTTCTTGAAACACGGGACCTACATAAGCTATCCCACTCGGAGATAGAACTGAAGAGACCTATAACAAAAGAAGAAATTGAACAGGTCATTAAAAAAAAAAAAAAAAAAAACCTCTCCACAAAAAAGTCCTGGTCCAAACATCTTCACTGGAGAATTTTACCAAATGCTCAGGGAAGAGCTGACACCTATACTACAAGAACTATTCTAGAACATAGAAAAAGATGGAATAATCCCAAATTCATTCTGAGAAGTAAGCATAACACTGATACCAAAACCAGGGAAAGATACCACTAAAAAGAAAAACTATAAACCAATATCCCACATGAATATAGATGCAAAAATCTGCAACAAAATCCTAGCCAACAGAATCCAGCAGCATATATAAAAAATGATACATCATAACCAAGTGGGATTCATACCAGGTATGCAAGGATAGTTCAATATCAGAAAAACAATCAATGTAATCCGCCTCATAAATATGACAAAAGAAAGAACCATATGATCATATCAATCAATACAGAAAAGACATTCAATAAAATCCAATACCTATTCTTGTTCAAAATTCTCAGAAAAATAGAGATAGAACGGAATATCCACAACATAATAAAGGGCATATACGCAAAGACAACAGCCAACGTTATTGTTAATGGAGAAAGACTCAAAGCATTCCCTTGCAAATGGGAACCAGGTGAGGATGCCCTCTATCTCCACTTCTATTTCACCTTGTATTGGAGTCCTACCCTGGGCAATAAGGCAAGAAAGAGAAATAGAAGACCTCTAAATTGGCAAAGAAGTAGTAAAGCTATCTCTATTGGCTGATGACATAATCCTATATATAGAAAACTCAAGAGATTCAGCAAAAAATTTACTGGAACTAATATAAACCTTCAGCAAAGTGGTAGGATACAAGGTCAACATCCAAAAATAGTTTGGATTCCTCTATATCAATGAAGAGGCCTCTGAAAAGGAAATAAGGAAAAGAATACAATTTACAATAGCCACTAAAAAGATAAAATATTTAGGAATAAACTATCAGAGACAGAAAAGACTTATACAAAGAAAACTACAGAAAACTACTACAAGAAGCTACAAGGTTTCTACATAAATGGAAGAACATACCATGTTCATGGATAGGAAGAAAGATTGTGGCGAAAATGTCAGTAATCTGAAAGAAATCTATACATTCAATGTAATCCCAATCCAGATTCCATCAATATTTTTAAGGACGTGGAAAAACCAATCACTAATCATGTGGAAAGGAAAGAAACCTTTCATAAGCAAAGCACTGATGAAGAAGAAAAAGTAGGAGGTCTCACCCTCCCAGATCTGAAAACCTATTATACAGCCATAGTAGTTAAAAAATTATGGTATTGATACAACGATAGACAGATAGACTAATGGAACAGAAATTGAAAACCCATCTATGGACAGCTAATCTTTAACAAAAGACCAAAATGTTAAATGGAGGGAGATAGCCTCTTTAACAAATAGTGCTGGCAAAATTGGATATCCACCTGCAGAAAAATGAAACAAGACCTATCCCTCACCTCATACACAAAAATGAACTCAAGTTGGATAAAAGACTTAAATGTAAAATCCAGAACTATAAAGCTCATTAAAGATAAAATAGGGTCAAATGTCAGGGTCCTCAGCTATGGCATGATTAAGCTATCAAGCATAACCCAAAATGCACAGGCAATGGAAAGAAGCTAGGTGACTGAGACCATTTAAAAATTAAATTCTGATGCACATTGAGACTCCTCCAATAGGATAAAAAGAGAACCTACAGATTGGGGGAAGGGGGAAATTGGCTATTACATATCTGACAAGGGACTTCTCTTCAAAATTCATAGAAAACTTCAACACCTCTTACCAAAAAGATAAAAAAAACCTAATTCAAAAATGAGCTTAGGACCTGAACAGACACTTCCTTAAAGTAGATAAACTGGTGGCCAAGAAACACATGAGAACATGCTCATGATCATTATCTATTAGAGAGATGCAAATCAAAACAACAATGAGATTTCATCTCACCCCTACAATAATAGCAAAGTACAACAAGACTGAAAATTACAAATGCTAGACTGGTTGCAGAGAGATTGGAACTCTCATACACTGCTGGTGGGACTGACTGCACAATGAGAGAACCATTATGGAAAATGGTTTGGCATTTCCTTAAAAAATTGAAAATAGAAATTCTATTTGATGCAGCAATTCCATTAGTAGGACTATACCCTAAATAGGTGAGAGACAGGACATGAACAGACATACGCACACCCATGTTCATTGCAGCACAATTCACTATAGCAAAAAGATGGAAATATCCATCAACAGATGATTCGATAACCACACTACAGTACATTCACACAATTGAATAAAATGCAACATTGAAGAATAATGAAGAATACATGAAGCATCTCACAACATGGATGAATTTGGAGGACATTATGCTGAGTGAAATGAGTCAATCACAGAAGGACAAATACTGTATGAGCCCACTATTGTAAAAAGTTCAAGTAAAGTTTATTCTGGAAAGGAAACTCATGTAATTGATCACCAGGGACAGGAGGGAAGTGGAAGGACAATTTTCGACTTGTTGGGTGTCACATGTGTATTAGTGTAACGGAGGGACAGTATGGAAAGAGTCTGTGACCAACATGATAACATCAACTAAAGGAGAGACACTGAAATGTTCACATAAAATATAGACAACAGAGACAATACTAATATATACACAATATTGCATTACTACTGACACCAAACCATGGTACAGATACATAGACAGATGAGAAGATCAAGTGAAGGTAGATGAACAGGAATATGTCCTAGACAAAGGACAGATTTGGTTGACAATAACCTTATATATGTACTTGTGTTACAAAATTATCCACATTGATTACAGAAGCAACAGAAGGCAGAATTGGAGAGACAACCAAATACCTTGAGAGAGAGAATCACTGGGCCTATAGTTTTTGGGGACAACATGCTCTATTGACACAAGAGAGTACATAAAATTCTTGTTTTACAACCTACTTTGTCAAGTAGCAAGTGGGGTCTTCAAAGTTTTTAAGCAGCATCTAAGATGCAAGTATTGGTCACCTCTTATCAGAATCAAAGAAGAGTGAAGAAAATCAAAGCCATCTGAAAACAATTAGTGCAAGGATAAGATGGACCATGTGGACCTCAGCCTTCATGACACTGAGACCAGAAACTAGATGGTGCCCTGCTACCAATGCCAACTACTCGGGAAGGGTTCAAAACTGGAGATCCTGGATAGAGTAGGAGGAAAAACGTGGAAGAAAATTCAGAAACACAAAAATGACCAGAATTACTGGTCGGATAGAGTCTGGTGGAACCCCCAAGACAATGGCTCAAGTTACCTTTGGACCTGGAAATGGACTCACTCCCATGGATTGGCTCTCAACCCAACAATAGAAAGACCTACTGCAGAACACCTACTCCAGGGCAATGCACCCACCTATTGTTGTTGTTGTTATGAACAGACCTATAAAAAAAGAAGTAATTGAGCAGGTCATTAAAAAGTGTTGGTTGTATATCTATGCAACAGTTTGAATGACTTTTCTCTGGAGTTTGATGGGCCTATACTGTTACTTTAGTTTTGAAATTTTCCAGAGGCTTCACAAAACAGCTCTTATTATAGTTATCTAGTACCATGGGCTCTGTCACTATTACTATGTAGTAGGGTTATTTGGCTGTTCCTGATGCATGCATTTCTCTGGTATTTACTTAAATTTATCAATCTCCATTCATTTAATAAGTGGGTCATATCTGCATTAGTGAATACATGATGGAATGTTATCTCATCAAAAATCAAGGAGACCTACTTAGAACCATACTCTTTCATAGAAACAGTAGATGCAAGAAGAAATAACTGTGCATTTTTTCTTTTCTCATGTGCAAGATAAATGTCTATGAAAAGTTCATTTATTTGCAAAATCCTGGAACTCTGTAGATTTTTTTGACATATGTTTCTGTATTGACAACTTCTTGCTCCTCATGGATGAATAGTGTGATGCTATCAGATTAATGAAGTATTATAATATTCTGTGGGATGTATTAACTATGATTCTTTAGCAATATACTATGTAAGAGAGCAAGGTAATTACCACAGCTTGGAGCACTTTTCAGTTTACCAGCTGAAAGTTTGGTAGTTTAAATATACCCAGATGTGCCTTAGAAGAAAGACCTGGTGATCTATTTCCAAAGATTACAACCATTGAAAACCCTATGGGATGTGAGACATGAGTTTATCATATGTTTTTTTAAGCAAGAGTGTGCACCTATATTATTGTCTATCCACTATGAATGGACTTTTTTTTTTCTGAAATGAATGTCTTTAAGATATCTATGGCTATATAGTATGTATCCAGTGTTGTGCTAATCTGCTCTACTGAAGATCTCACATCTAGTATAGTACTTAAAATTGGGCCCACTACTTGTCAAAATTTATGGTAGTCCATGTCACCCAGCAAAATCCATCAGGATATATTATGAAGCATGTATCATTTAAGTTCTTGAAAGTGGCAAGGATCTTTGTCATTCTCCTGGCAAATAGAGTGAGGCATGATTTCAGGAGCTCCAACCTGCTCTTTCTGACCATAAAACTTTTTATTTTATGGACCAGGGACCACTGTGAGAGTTCTTCAAAATGCTAAATATTCTTGTTGAAATTATGTATTTGTAGATTTGAAAACTGACCACCAGGTAGACTTGTAAAACTTGTGGAACCACTGTGATACAGACATGGTCAGATCAATTTATTATCTGACCCTCTTATGCCGCTACTATAATGGGGAGACAACCAATGGCATTTTTTTTCCCCCAGGCATCAGCACCAACCTGCACTCTGTATCCAAAACTCCTTAAAATATTTGGCTAATCATCTTTCCCCAGTGAACAGTAAACTTCAATACTCACTTGAGAAAACACTACTGCATACATTTTCACATGGAAAACAAGTTCCCTTTTAGTTCACAGGTTACAGGTTGAAAAACTGGCTGACATATGAAAACTTGGCAAGATATCATACCTTTCTACTTGAAAAATTGAGAACATTTTTCTCATCCATTTTTGACCATTTTTTTGTTATGTACACTAAGCATCACCTTGATTGGCTACACAACTATTTTATCCCTAGTAAAGCCATACTCCACAAGCCATACCAATAGATCCATCTGGACAGCTTTTCTCTGATGTTATTTTGAACTTTCGGACCAATAGAGTTGTAATGCCCACCTTGATTCTGATGGCTAAGTGCTACCACCTGTTTTCTGCTATCACAAAACTTTTTCATTTCAATGGCTATTGAGGATCGAGCTTTGTTATAGTATCCCTTATTATTAGTCCCACTCTGGGCAGTTCAACTATTACTGAGTTTCTCAGTGATGATGAGATCATCAAATTAGGTTTCATAAAACAGAGCTCTGGTGGTATATTGCCTAAGGCAATTGACTGCTAACCAGAAGGCTGGCCGTACAAACCCACCAGCCACTCCTCAGAAGGAAGGTTGGGCAATCTATTTCCGTAGTGATACCACCTCAGAAAACCAAGGAGGGCTTGCTATTAGTCAAAATCGACTCAACAGCAGTGAGTTTGGTTTTTGTTTTAGGATGAGATTTACTGATTTACTGTCAGTGCACTCAACTGTTGGAAGTGGCCAACGGGGAAGTTGAAAGAAGAAGCATATAGTGAGACAAATAAGCAAGCAATAATATAGCTTGAAAAGAATACTAGTTTTTGTTTCAACCCCATTGAGAAGTTCTGGAACACATACTGCACCACAGAATTCACCTTACACTGAGGGAATGAAGCCAGCATGTTGTACTCAAGTACTTGTCAATAATTGGCTTAAATCTGCCCCCCCTAAAGAATAGAAGGGGTAGGTGAAGCTTTATTGTTCAAGAACAATTTTCTAAAGGAGGGCGCAGCAGTGAGTTGCTATAGTCAACATTTACAGAAGCTAAGGATTAGCTATAAAGGCTTATTGAATAGATGTGGGCAGGAAAAAAAGAATATGCACAAAGGGATCAAAGGAGAAGTCTAGAGATTCCTGCAGATAGACACTTTGTGGTGTGATGAAAAGGAAAGATGCTTAAGGAAATTGGTATTGGCCACCAAAATATGCCTAACAAAAGCTTTTGAAAAACCCCAAAGTACTACCATGAGGAAAAGTGTATTTTTAAAATGTGTCCCTAGCTGAAAAGAAGACATGGTTCTGTGCAGACCCTGGTAAATGTCCACCCCTCTCTGTTTATGCTTCAAATTCTTAGGTATCAGGGAACAAGGCTAGTGATTAAGAAATAGATGATATTAATTTAGATTCATAGTAAAAGTTTTGATTATTATCAGGGTGTTATATATTGAATTGAGGCTACAATTGCAACTTATGTAACTCAAAATATTGAATATGTAAATATGTTGCACTAATTAGAAATTAACAACAATCTTGAAAGTAAAAAAAGAGAGAACATAAGATTGTTTAAAAAATTTAATTGTGATACAGAGGCGGGGCAAGATGGCGGACTAGGCAGAAGGATTGCACAGACCCTCTTCAACAAAGAAAAGGGAAACCAATAAATACAGACACAGAAGATAATCTT
>NW_006921663.1:11990399-11991734 GCF_000298275.1 Orycteropus afer afer | reverse complement strand
AAAAAAAAAAAAAAAAAATTAATTTTGATTTGGGTGAAAGTTTCAGAGTAATTTTGTTTCCCATACAGCTGTTAATACAGTTTGTTTCATAGTGTTTATTGAAATTCCCCACAGTACTTACTTCCCACTTACTCCCTGTAGTTTCCTCTTCCCTGTGTCCTCCTTTCCTATGTATTCCTGCCTCCTGAGCTATCTCCCTTTGCAAATATTGCTCTTCTATTCTCCCATGACTGTTCTTTCTAAGGTGTGTATTTATCACATATAAATATTCACCCTATATCTCATCTATTATTTAGCTGGAAGCCATGGCTCTGAGTTTAATTCCAGACTTGAAGGGTAACTAAAGGTCATAGTCTCAGTGGTCTCACCAGGTTCAATCACACCAGTAAGTTGGGTTTTTTTTATAATTTTTAATTTTGTTCCACATGTTCTCCTACTCTATCCAGGATTTCCTGTACTGATTCCTTTATGAGTGGTTGGCACAGTAATAGCCAGACACTATCTTCTAGTTCTCCTGGTTTCATGGTCCTATAGGCTGCCATCTGCATGGTCCATTAGTTCCCTGGACTAACTGTTTCCATGTATGTTTTGTTTTCTTCATTCTTCTTTGCTCTGGATGAGGAGGGATCCATTATTGCATCTAGATGGCTGTTTTCAAGCTTTTAAGACCCCAATCACTACTTGTCAAAGTGGGATGTAGAGCAATGTGTTTGTGTAGTACTTTATGGCAATTGAACTTGATACCACCTGCAACTATGGCCCCATGCTCACAGGTCCAACAATTCATTCCATCAAAGCAGTTGACTGTACTGAAGAAGTTATGACAACTTTGCTCCCTGTTAGTTCTACTTATATAGACATTCCTATAGTACATACAAATGTTGTTGTTGTTGTTATGTGCTGTCGAGTAGGACCTGACTCATAGCGAGTCCTTGGGTTTCTGAAGCGGTATCCCTATGGAAGTAGATTGCCCAACCTTCCTTCCAAGGAGTGGCTGATGGGTTTGAACCGCCAGAAATATCATCTGCCAACCTTATGGTCATAGGTATTTTCCCTTTGCCTAAACATACCAGCCTTCTGGTTAGCAGTCATGTGTCTTAGGCACTACGCTACCAGAGCTCCTACATATACAAATACATATATACTTTATATGTATACATGTAAAATACCAAAACTAAAACTAAACTCACTGCTGTGGATTCAGCTCCAACTCATTTTGACCCCTCCTTGGGTTTCCGAGGTGGTGTTAATACAGAAGTAGATTGCCCACTCTTCCTTCCAAGGAGTGGTTGGTGGGTTTGAACTGCCAGCCTCTGGTTAGTATCAAATGCCTTG
>NW_006921663.1:11975682-11989814 GCF_000298275.1 Orycteropus afer afer | reverse complement strand
AAAAAAAAAAGTAGGGGCAATCCTGTTGTTGTTGTTGTTATTTGCCATCGAGTCGGCCCCGACTCATAGCGACCCCTCCTTGGATTTCCCACGCAGTATCACTACGGAAGTAGGATTGCCCAACCTTCCTTCTGAGGAGTGGGGCAATCCTAGGGACCCTGATTAATAGCATAAACAGACTATCAACATAACCCAATATGTGCAAACTGCAGAAGATAAACTAGATGATTGGGACTTTCTAAAAGTTAATTTTTTATGTGTTTCAAAAGACTTTTGCAAAAGAGTAAAAAGAGAACCTACAGAGGGGAAAAAATATTCAGCAATGACATATCTAACAAGTGGATTATCTCTAAAATTTATAGAAAACTTAACACCAAAACATCAAAAAGACAAACAATCAAATTAAAAATTTAAAAAAATGGGCAGAAGGCACAAATAGACAATTCACAACAGATATTCAGCCTGCCAACAAACACATGAAAAAAATGTTAACAATCATTAGCCATTAGAGAGATGCAAATATAAAGAACAATGATGATACAACATCTCACCTCAGCACTAATAGCAAAGTTCAACAGCACAGAAAATAACAAATGCTGGGGGAGGATGTAGAGAGATGAAGGGTCTCATATGCTGCTGGTGGGTCTGTAAATTTATACAACCACTGTATTTGGAAATCAGTATGCTAATTCTTTAAAAAGTTGGAATTAGAAATACCATATGATCCACCAATGCTGTTAAATTACAAGGTATAAATTCTGAGGAAGTGAGAGCCAGGATACAGATATATGTACACCCATGTTCATCACAGCTCTATTCACAATAGCAATGAGATGGAAACAAGCTAAATTCTCATGAACAGAAGATAGATAATCAATCTATGGTAAATACACACAATTAAATACTATGCAACACTAAAGAATAATGCAGAATCTATGGAACACTGTGTAGCATGGGTGAACTTGTAGGATATTATGCTGAGTGAAATAAGTAAATCACAGAAGAACAAAGATTTTATTTGTTCACTATTGTAAAAAGTCAAGGAAAGGTTTATATATGGAAGGAAACTTTCTCTGTTGCTTAACAGGAGTGGGAGTGGGGAGAGGGAACGCTGCTAGGTAGGTAGTGGCATGTCCTGATTTAGATGAAGGGATAGACAATGTATCAAAAGTGAGTGACCAACACAATAACACTACAGAAAAGGAAGAAACAGAGAGGTGCATCAATGTATATGGGTAAATAGATGAGTTCCAAAAAAAAAAAAAAAAAAAAAAACCTCACCAAAATCACTGCTATCAAATCAATTCCATCTCATAGCAACAACCTTTATTTGGGCTTCAGAGGTAGTAAATCTTTACAGAAGTAGATTGCCCAGTCTTCCTTCCCAGTAGATTAGTAGATAGACTGAATGAAAAATAAGGGATTATATTGTTGTTAGGTGACATCGAATTGGCTCCAATTCAGCCATGCTATGTGTAATAGACGGAAATACTTCACAGTCCTTCACCATTCTCATAATCCATGCTGTGCTTGAGCCCATCATTGGAGCCACCAAGTCTATTTGTTTCATTGAGGGTTTTCTTCTTATTCACTGACCCTTTACTTTACCAAACATGATATCCTTCTCCTGGGAATGGTCCCTTCTGACAACATGAATGTTCTGGTTACCTATTACTGCTCTGACAAGAATATACCAAAATTGGAATGGCCTTAACAAACAGAAGTTTATTCTCTTACAGTTTGGGAGGCTAGAAGTCTGAGTTCAAAGTGCCAGGCTCTAGGGGCTAGGGGAAAGCCCCTCAACTTGGGGTCCAGCTCTGCCTCCTGCTCCTGGCTCATTGAAGCTAGAGGTATTTCTTCACTCAGACAGCTGCTGGCTGCTGAGGCTGAGAAGCCCAAGGTTGACAAGTAAAAAGGCACAGTCCCTAGTTACCAAACCACATGGCAGTCCATTAATTCAAGTTCATTGTAAGTCCCAAGGTCGGCAGAGCATGGCAGGCTGCTGAACGATGATCCGGCTATATGCAGGGTCCAAGCGCTCAATATGCTAGAGACCATTCCCAAAGCTGCTTCTTATATACAGGAAGCAGACCACATACCCAAACCAGCTCCTCAGCTGTTTGTGGTAGATCCCACCATGGAGATGACTGCCAATCTCATCATAAGGAATAACTACCACCAGTTGCCCAGCCACTCAACCAGGCCCAGCCAAGCTGACACACAAACATAACCACCACAGTGATGGAAATATATGAGACAAATTCTGGCCATTCTTGCTTCCAAGGACCATTCTACCTACACTTCTTCCAGGATAGATTTGTTTGTTCTTCTGGAAGTCCAAGGTAGTTTCAGTATTCTTTGCCAACACCACCTTTCAAAGGCATCAATATCTCTTTGATCTTCCTTGTTTATTGTCCAATTTTCACATGCATGCAAAGCTACTGAAAATACCTTTTTATTGCTAGGCGCCATTAATTAGCTTTCGACTCCTAACAACCTATGTGTTGTTGTTGTTTTAGGTGCTGTCAGTCAGCTCTGACTCACAGTCACCCTATGTACAACAGAACGAAACACTGCCTGGTCCTCAGCCAGCCTCACAATCCTAGGTATAGCAGAGCCCATCATTGCAGCCACTGTGTCAATCCATCTCATTGAAAGATATAGCCTTTTTGCTGACCCTCCACTATACTAAACACAATATCCTTCTCTAGAGAATGGTCCCATCTAAGAACATGCCAAAAGTAGGTCAGACGAAGTCTGGACATTCTCACTTCGAAGGAGCATTCTGGCTGCACTTCTTCCAGGACAGATTTGTTAGATCTTCTGGCAGTCCATGTTACTTTCAGTATTCTTCACCAGCACCACAAATCAAAACCATCAGCTCTTCTTCAGTTTTTCTTATTCATTGTCCAGCTCTCATATGCATATGAGGTGATTGAAAACACCATGGTTTGTGTTATGCACACCTTGGTGTTCAAAGAGGCATCTTTGCTCTTCAGAACTTTAAAGAGGTCTTTAGAAGCAGATTTTCCCAATGCAATACATCATCTGATTTCTTGACTGTGGCTTTCATTGGTATTGATTGTGGAACCAAGTAATATGATATCTCTGACAACTTCAAACTTTTCTCCATTTATCGTGATGTTGTTTATTGGCCCAGTAGTGATGATTTTTGTTTTCATTATGTTGAGGCTTAATCCATAGTGCACATTGTAGTCCTTAATCTTCAACAGTAAGTGCTTCAAGTCATCTTCATTTTCAGAAAGCAAGGTTGTGTCCTCTGCATATCACAGGTTACTAATGAGTCTTCCACCAACCCTCATACCATGCTCTTCTTCATATAGTCGAGCTTCTTGGATTATTTGCTCAGCCTACAGATTGAATAAGTATGATGAAATGATACATCCCTGATGCACTCCCTTCCTGATTATAAACCGTGCGGTATCCTGGTCTGTGAATAGGTCCCTCATGAGCACAATTAAGTATTCTGGAATTCCCATTCTTCTCAATATTATCCATAATTTATTATGATCCACATAGTCAAATGATTTTGCATAGTTAATAAAACACAAGTAAGCATATTTCTGGTATTCTTTGCTTATAGGCAAGCTCCATCTGACATCAGCAATGATATCCCTCATTCCACAAACTTTTCTGAATTCAAGTTGCATAGCTGGACTTCCCTGTCAATACATTGCTGTAACAGTTTTTGAATTATCTTCAGCAAGATATATTTTCATTTGTTATGTATGATATTGTTTGATAAGGTCTACTTTCTGTGGGATCACCTTTCTTTGGAGTGGGTACAAACATGGATCTCTTCCAGTAAGTTGCCAGGTAGCTGTCTTCCAAATTTCTTTGCAAAGATGAGTAAGTGCCTCCAGTGCAGCAACCATTTGTTGAAGCATCTCAAATGGGTATTCTGTCAATTACTGGAGCCTTGTTTTTCACTAATTCTTTCAGTGCAGCTTCTACTTCTTCCTTCAATATCATTGGTTCTTTATCATATGGCACCCCTGAAATGGATGAACAAATTATTTTTGGTACAGTGTCTCTGTGTTCCTTCCATCTTCTATTGATGTTTCCTGCATCATTCCATATTTTGTCCATAGAATCTTTCAATATTGCAGCTCAAGACTTGAATTTTTATTCATTTCTTTCAGCTTGAGAAATGATGAGCATATTCTTCCCTTTTGGTTTTCTAACTCCAGATCTTTGCACATTTCATTATAATAATTGACTTTGTATTCTCAAGCTGCTATTTAAAATCTTTTGTTCAGCTCTATTACCTTGTCATTTCTTCTATTTGCTTTAGCTGTTCTCCATTCAAGAGCAAATTTCAGTCTCTTCTGACATCCATTGTAGTATTTTCTTCCTTTCCTGTCTTTTTAAAGACCTTTTGCTTTCTTTGTGGATGATGTTTTTGATGTCATCCCACTATTCATCTGGTTTTTGATCCTTGGTGTTCAGTGCATCAAATCTATTGTTCAGATGGTCTCTAAATTCATGTAGAATATAATCAATGTCATATTTTGTCTCTCATGGACTTGTTTCAATTGTCTTAAGCTTCAACTTGGACTTGCATATGAGCAGATGATGGCCTGTTCCACAGTCAGCTCCTAGTCTTGTTTTGCCTGAAGAAACTGAGCTTCTCCATCATCTTTTTTCCTCAGATACAGTCAATCTGATTCCTGTGCAGCTCTATGTACAACAGAACAAATCATTGCCAGGTTCTCCTCTGTCCTCAAACCATTGCTATCTTTGAACTTATTGTTTCAGAAACTGTTAATCCTTTACATTGAAGTACTTTCCCTTTTTTACTGATCTTCCATTTTTCCAAGCATGGTGTCCTTCTCCAGGTACTGGTCCCTTCTGATAACATGTCTAAAGCAATTGAGACAAAGTCTTACTATCCTCTCTTTTAAGGTGCATTCCCTCTATACTTCTTTGATCTTTATTCATTGTCCAACTTACACATGCATATGAGATAATTGAAACTATCATGCTGGGGAAAGGTACATTATTATCATCCAAGTGATATATTTGCTTTTGAACAGTTTAAAGAGATCCTTTGCAGTAGGTTTTCCCAACAAAATACATTCTTCAATTTCTTGACTCCTGTGCCCATGAGTTTTGACTGGAGATACAAGTAAAATTAAGTCATTGACAATGTCAATATTTTGACCTTAACCATGATGTTCATTATTGGTCCAGTCATGATGATTCTTGTTTCCTTCATATTTAAGTGTAATCCATATTGAAAACTTTGATCTTCTTCAATAAGTACTTCAGGTTCTCTTTGCTTTCAGCAAGCAAGATCATGTCAATATGTCTCCCCCCATTCCTGATGTTTCATTCCTCATCATATAGTCTAGCTTCTCAGATTATTTGCTTAGCATACAGATTGATTAAGAATGGTGAAATAATATAATCTTGATACACAACTTTCCTGATTTTGAACTATGATGTATCCCATTGTTCTGTTTGAACTATTGCCTCTTGTTCTATGTACAGGTTCTTCATGAGCACAATTAAGTGTGCTGGAATTCCCATTCTTTGCAATGATATCCAGATTTTGTGATGATCCACACAGTTGAATATCTTTTCCTAGACAACGAAAAACACATCAACACCTTTCTGGTATTCTCTACTTTTAGCCAAGATCCATCTGACATCATCCATGATATCCCTTGTTCCATGTTTTCTACTGAATCTGGCTTAAATTTCTAGTAATTCCATGTTGATGTACTGCTACATTATTTTTTAATTATCTTAAGTAAAACTTATACTTGGATGGGATATTGATGGTGTTATTTGATTATTTCTGCATTCTGTTGTATGATGTTTTTATTTTTAATTTTTTGGAAGGGACATAAATATGCATATATTCCAGTCAGTCAGCCAAGTAGCTTTCTTCTAAATTGCTTCACATAGATAAATGAGACCTTCCAATGTTGCATACATTTTTTGAAACATCTCAATGGTATTTCATCAATTCCTGAAGCCTTGTTTTTCACCACTGTTGTCAGAGAAGTTTTGATTTCTTCCTTCAATACTACTGGTTCTTTAACATATGCTGTGTTATTTCCTGAAATGGTTTAATATCAACCCTCTTTTTTCAGTACAGTGACTCTGTTTATTCCATCTTTTTTTTTTTTTTTTTTTATATTTCCTGTGTCATTCAATATTTTGCCCATAGTAACTTTCAATATTGCAACTTGAAGCTTTAAATATATATTTTTCATTTCTTTCCGCTTGAGAAATGCTGAATCTATCCTTCCATTTTCATTTTCTAACTCTAGTTCTTTGTGCATTTCATTATAATACTTTACATTTTCTTCTTGAACAGCCCTTTGAATTATTCCATTCAGCTCCTTTTACCATATTATTTCTTTCATTTGCTTTAGATACATTACATTCAAGGTCAAGTTTCAGAGTCACTTCTGACATCCATTTTGGGCTTTTTTTCTTTCTTGTATTTTTAATGACCTGTTGCGTTCTTTGTGGATGATGCCACCGATATCATCCCACAACATGTCTGGTCTTTGGTCATTAGTGTTCAATGTATCAAATCTATTTTGTGAGTGTCTGTAAATTCAGATTGAATATTGGCCACACTTAAAAATAAATAAAAAAATAACCCTTTTATCCCCTTGTACAACATAGGGGATAAAAAATGTGCTTTCATCAGTAATCATACATTATGTACTACAATTTGTACATGACATTGTGAAAATAATAACAGGAAAATATCAGTCTTTTGTAAGTGGGTCTCTCTTTTTTTTTTTTTTTAACTGACCCCACAAGGATGATAATTTACCCCATAGGGGAAAATAAACACTTTCCCTCACTGTAGATTTTGAGAATAATTGATATCCATGGAAAATATATGAATCATCTGAAAACAAATCAAAGCTACAAAAAACATCTAAGCTGGTACACTGAATTAAGATAATACTTGCTGTGGTTATTTTATTTTTCAGGAAAGCTATGCATAACTAGAAATGAGTGCCACACAAACAATTATTTTTTTAATTTTTATTTTTTTCATTGAAGAAACACAAATATATGAATTTAGATTCATGTTTTGTTGATTGTCATCTTGTTCATTCCAACTCATAGAAAATCCATGTTTCAGAAGAACTGCTCCATGGGTATTTAAGGCTCTGAATTACCTAAAGCATCAGATCTGTCTTTCAAGATGCCTCTGAATAGGTTGAACAACCAACTTCTCATCTACTAGTGGAGCACTTAACCATTCCACCAAACAGGACTCCTAATTAGTTTCATATTAAGCAACTTTTCCTTATTTTGTTTCCCATTGGTCTGAGCACAGTTCTTTCTTTCTTTCTTTTTTTTTTTTTTAATTGAGTTTTTGGTAAAACTTTACACAACAAATTACATTCCCATTAGATAGTTTCTGTACAGATTTTTCAGTGACATTAGTTATAGTATCATAATATGTCAACATTCTCTTTAATTATGTTCTGCTTGTTCCATTCCCAGTACTCTAGTTTCCCTGTCCCCTCATTTTCTCACCTTTGTTTTAAGTAATTGTTGACATTTTCATCTCATACTTAAGGTTTTAAGTGGAGCACCAATTCCACTGGAGCTCTGGTAGCCTAGTGCGTAAGGTACTTGACTGTGAACCAGAAGGCTGGCGGTTCAAACCCACCAGCCACTCCTCAGAGGGAAGGTTGGACAATCTACTTCCATAGTGATACTGCCTTGGAAGCCCCAGGAGGGGTTGCTATGAATCAGGTCTAACTTGATGACACATAACAACACAACAACAACATCCTTTATTTTCTATACCTCTATGCTACAGGAGCTCTCATAGGATAGTGCCTAAGGTATTTGATTGGTAACCAGAAGGCTGGAGGTTCAAACCTACCAACCACTCCTTGGAGGGAATGTTGGGCAATCTACTTCCATAGTGATACTGCCTTGGAAACCCAAGGAAAGGTTGCTATGACTCAGATCTGACTCTACCGCAATAATTTTGAGTTACGCTATTGCACTAAAGGATGATCTCAGAGATTATGTTGGGTTCTAGATTAGAACTTGTTCACAGGGTAATAGTGTCAGTCCTTTATTCTCTACTATTCTACTTTGTCTGACTTTTATTTTTTTAAATAAGAATTTCAGTTCTGCTCCACATTTTTCTCCTATTATATATGAAACCATCAATGTGACCCTGTTGAGAACAGTTATTAAGCAGAGTTCTTGTCTGAAATTCTAAAAGACCACCTATCTGGCTGTAAGGGGAACACTCTGTAAAGCTGGAATAATTGGATAAACTTTGTTGTTCAAGAAGCTCTAGCAGCACAGCGGTAAAGGAATTTGTCTGCTAACCCAGAAGCTGATGGTTTGAATTCCCAATCACTCCTTGGAAAAAAGATGAGGCAGTCCTTAAAAACCCTATTGTTGTTACTATGAGTAAGAATTGACTTAATGGCAGTGAGTTTGGGTTTTTTGGAGTTTCTTTCTTGCTCATTTTCATTCTGTATACTTTTGATTATGTAGGGCTATGCCAGACCTAGACATAAGTATCTCTGAAGATTTACTGACTCCAAAGGACTAGTGATCAGATAAATTGTCACTTGGAGTATATTCAGTGCCTGAATACAGGTTAATTTTATCTTGCCTTTCTGATTTTGGTTTCTGTTGCTTGGAAATTCTGTGTTCAATAGTTTTGGTGCTCCATTCTACCTGCATATTGCCACTCACATTATTCTTTCTAAAATTTTATTTGCAGTGCAAAATTCTCATGAGATTAAAACCCCGTGCCTGGTTCATTTCCTCACCTATCCTTGATCTGAGCTGTTCACCCATGTCAAACCCTTTTTTTTTTTTTTTTTAAGTTTCCTAACAAACCCACCAGCCACTCCTCGGAAGGAAGGTTGGGCAATCCTACTTCCGTAGTGATACTGCCTTGAAAACCCAAGGAGGGGTCGCTATGAGTCAGGGCTGACTCGACGGCACATAACAACAACAACAACAACAATCTCCCCACAAGAACCAGTACTTTTCCCTTTGCTTTGCTCTTTGCTGCCCTCACCTGACTGAAAATGTCCTGTTAAAAACTTTTGAAAAGAAAATGTCCTGTTAAAAACTTTAGAAAAGAATATAGCCTGTTGCCATCAAGTTGATTTCAACTCATAGCTGCCACTATAGTACAAAGTAAAACTGTTGCACAGGGTTTACAAGACTGTAATCTTTATGGAAGCAGACTGCTAGATTTTTCTCTTGTAGAGAGGCTGATGGGTTCTAACTGCCGACTGTTCAGTTAGTAGTCTAACGCTTAACCACCATACCAACAAGAATCTTTTGGCTGGGTGAAATCCAAGGAGTAGTATTGCCTGACAGTTTTAAAATCCATTTCTTTTAAAGGAGTAGAGCCAGAGAAAATCATATGCAGACGATGGAAAGGCAGAAAACACACACACACACACACAAAAGAAAGAAACATTGCTGTCAAATCACTACTAGAAGATGCTGGACAAATTTTGACTTCTCAAGAGTGTGATTCTGCCCTATTTAGTGTGGATCTTAGGAGGCTCCATAGCAGACAGAGCATACCATATACAGTATAGCAATTCCAAATATTATGGCAGCAGAATTAGTTACTTTTAAGTAAATTTTGGTGCATTCTGTTCTATGTTCTGCTTATTTGTGTTTTAGGACCACAATGAATTGTATTAAGTATTCCATGGTATTGTTTATTGTTGTTATGTGCCAGCTAATTGGACCCAACTCATAGAGACCCCTCCTTGAGTTTCTGAGGCAGTATCACTACAGAAGTAGATTGCCCAACCTTCCTTCCGAGTGGCTGGTGGGTTTGAACAACCAGCCTTCTGGTTAGCAGTGAAGTGCCTTAAGCACTAGGCTACCAGAGCTCCTATTCAAGAAGAAATAAAGTTATCATTAACTCTACTACCTAAAGATAATAAATTTACATTCTTTTCACAGGCATCTCTATCTTTAGTCATAAACATACAAATATGTGTATTCACATATAATAGTACATATTTTTGAAAATGACAGGGTGCTGGAATTTTAATTCATTTTTTACTAAGTTCAAGCTATTTGTATTTTGTGTGGATTTAGAGTCAAACCATTGATTACTCAAACTTGCATCTAAGTGGATTGTGTGTTTAAATATCTAGAATTCCACAGTGTTTCATATGCATTAGATGTTAAGGTCATATAAATCGGGAAACTACTAAAATTTAAATACCAAATGTCTTTCATAATTAAACAACAACAACCAAAAAAAAAAAAACAAAAAACACAAACTCACTGTCTTCGAGCCGATTGGACTTCTAGTAACCCCTCCTTGGGTTTCCAGAAAGTATCTTGACGGAAGTAAATTGTCCACTCTTCCTTCTACGGAGTAGCTGGTGGGTTTGAACCACCAGGCTTCTGGTTAGCAGACAAATGCCTTAGGCACTCCCTATGATTCTCTGAAGGAGAGCAAAGACAATATGGGTCCTTGCATAGAAGAGCGCTAATTAGTGCTTTGACAAAGTTCCTGGGTGTTTCCCTGATTAATATTAGATTGTCTGATTACATATTAAGATCATTCTAACATGACTCAATATTTAACTTTTACAAACATGTCTTGGTATACAACCTATTATCAAATAATATGAAAACGTTGAAATTTCATAATTGTTCTATCTTTTTATACTGAAAAACAATATTCCACTTATCAAAGGAGGTGAAAACTTGAAAATTCATAATTTTCTCTTTTTATACCGAAAAACAAAATTCCATCTCATCACTTTACCTTCACTAACACCGTATTCTATGTGAACTGGAACATAAAATTTACTTTTAAATCAGTATAAGGTACATAAAGAATACTAGATTATTTGTTTATAAGTCATAGAGGGAGACTCTAAACCATAATTTATCCCTCTTATTTCACACCAATCATAGCTTTATACCACTGTCTCAACAAAATGTGTTTGGTTTTCAGTGTTGGCAGATGCTTGCACTCAGGTGGTAGTGTTACCCAAGTGTAAAATCCTCAGTCTGTGCAAAATTAGAAAACACATTACGACATATCTTACTGCCCAGGATTAATCTGAAGGTGCCAGCATATTATTAACAGGGAATGATGCATGCCAGCAACTACAAAAGTCCAATTGTCAGGGCAAGCACCTGCATCTGTTCACTTAAAGCAATGATTCCTACCCCTCCAATTATTCATAGAAATTTGACCAAGTTCCATTTTCCACAGTGAAAATTATTCCCATCCTCCATCTCTGTTCTCAAGCAAACAGTTCCAGGATGGTACAGTCCCACACACAGATTTAACCTAAATTAAAGTAAGTGTGTGCTGTACCTATCATAAACTATTTTAGAAGAGTGAAAACTTTGATGAGGATGAGGTAGAAAATGCTAATATTTCTTCAGGCTTCCATCGCTTCACAATTGTTTCTCTAATATATGAAGGAATCTTAAAATGAAACAATAGAGATAAACATGGTTACAGTTATTTTTTTTTGCAAGTAACACAAGCCTCCTACATTTATTTGCTAACTCTCCCTCTCCTCCCCAAAGAATTATTTTAAGCACTGCTATGCCATTTTTTTTTACATGTTGTTGTAAAAAGAATTAACATAGTGAATTTACAAGGGGAGAGATCATAATGCATTTACTAGGAGAGAGAACAACAGCTGGCAAAGGTAGAAAGCACATGTTATTTGTGAAAAAAAAAATATGGTAATGGGTTGGGAACTATGTTTGTTCACACACACACACACACACACACACACACACAATTCATATAAAGGTGTGAAGAGCCATAAAGGGACTTGAGATATAGTTACAATTATAATTCTGTCTACACCCATGTTGTTGTTGTTGTTTGCCGTCTAGTGGGCCCCGACTCATAGCGACCCCTCCTTGGGTTTCCGAGGCAGTATCACTACGGAAGTAGGATTGCCCAACCTTCCTTCCGAGGAGTGGCTGGTGGGTTTGAACCACCAGCCTTCTGGTGAGCAGTCAAGTGCCTTAGCCACTATGCTATCAGAGCTCCTACACCGATAAGGACTGTGAATTCCATTAGAACTCATTAGTCATCTTTGGCACACTAATATGAACTATCCCATGTTCTTTTATTAGATAAAAATAACTTCATTGATTATGTCATTTGCATCTGTAACTTTGGCTTCCTGTATTCCATTTTGTTGGAGAAGAGAAATTCTTATAACACGCTATTTAAATAAAAATTATGTGAGGAAAAAATTCCCTAGGAGGAGAAAGTGGTTAACACATTCAGCTGTTAATCAAAAAAGATGGAAGTTCAAGTACCCCAAAAAAATCTCTGAAGAAAATCCTGGTGACCTACTTTCAAAAAAATCATCCATTGAAAACTGTATGGAGTATAGTTCTATTCTGACACTCACAGAGTCATTGTGGGTCAGAATCAACTCCATGGCAACTGGTACAGTTTACAGGAGGAAAACACATTTGCCCTCAATTCATTTGTTCAATTAAACTTTAATTAATCTTACCACAAAGAAACTCTGATTATATATATATTTTTAAAAAAGATTTAAAAAATTAAGAAAAAAACAAAGATTAAAAAGATTAGCCAAAATTATTATGTAGGGATAAAGTGATTTTGTTAATGTTGTATAACATGTTAGTATTAGAGCCAGCTGTATAAGCCAAGTTTCCTTATAAGTAAGTCTTATTTTTTTTTTTGTTAGAACATCATGCACCTTATAAGTAAGAGAATGTCTCCTTCATAAATGCTAATGATCTTTAAACATCTGTTACTTTTATGCATTTTAAATTAAATTTATTTGTTTTATCTGAAGATATTTTCAACAGATTTTTAATCTCATATTTATGATTCACTATGTTTTGTATTGGGAGCTCTGGTGGCATAGTGCCTAAGGCATTTGATGACTAACCAGAAGGCTGGTGGTTCAAATTCATCAGCCACTCCCTGGAAGGAAGGTTGGGCAATCTATTTCCATAGTGATACTGCCTCTGAAACCTGAGGGGGGGTCACTATGAGTCGGCTCCAACTCCATGGCAATGCTTGCATTGGTTTTGGTATGCTTTGTACTATAGATTTGAAACTTTATTGTCACATGTAAAAGTAAAATATATAAAATTAATGCTAATATGGATGTAAAATATATTTATAATACTTTAAAGTGTTTTTATTTTTTCCAAACAGGAAAATAAAATAGATACTATTAAATGCTTCAGGAAAGTCTAAATGATGCTCTCCAGTCTTGTAGAGATGATGTCATAATAAACCCACTGCCATGGAGTTGGACCCAACTCACAGCAACACCTCCTGGGTTTCTGAATTGGTATCACTATGGAAGTAGGTTGCCCAACCTTCCTTCTGAGGAGTGGATGGTGGGTTTGAACTGCCAACCTTCTGGCAAGCAGTCAAATGCCTTAGACACTACGCCACCAGAAAACTCATTCAACACATTTAAAGTGATGTTTTATCCAGCTCTTTTTAATGACTCTCAATTAGTACGGTAATTAAAAAAGAAAAAGGAGTACTGATTCATACTGATCATAACAGTTACCAACTGATTCTCTCTCAAATGCATGAAAAATGCATTTGTAATAAACTCACTTTGATTCTGTTTATAAAACTTGTTTTCCTATTAAACGTTCATCAAATTGTTTGCTTTGGAAGAAACACAAGCCCTTTGAGAAAACTGTTTCTCAAATAGTCTCAGAATTTTGTAACTCAAACCTGTTCTTCTGAAGCAGAGTGCAAGAACTCCCATTGCTAATAAAACAATTGAATTCAAATTTCAGTTCTTGTTAGATCTAGCTAAGGAAGATCAAAATGAAGGGGAGAAGTGTGGGTTATGTTACTAAGGTTGCTGTGAAATTTATTTCAGATTAGCAGGAAAGAAAACAAAACAGAAAAACTTGGGATTTTTCATGCATTATTCTATAATTTTTGAACTATTTTGTTTTAATTTATTGTAAGTTAATAGAAAATGATGTGAATGGAAAAAAATTCAAATTATACAGCAGGAAAATTCCTTTAATGATAAGAGATTGAAAGAATTTATTCATGGGAAAAAAGCTGTTGTAACTGGAGAATTCCTGTCTTAATTTTCTATTAGCATATA
>NW_006921663.1:11968226-11975207 GCF_000298275.1 Orycteropus afer afer | reverse complement strand
AGAGAGAGAGAGAGAGAGAGAGAGAGAGGCAAAAGCAGTAAGAATTTCTTATTAATTAAGAGTCTATGTATTGAATGTGCTATTTTGCTGGTATTATTGGGACTCATGGATATGGCTGCATTCTGCTAGTGTGTTGGGAATTAGTTCAACAGGGAAGTGTGAAGTAACTTTTTTACTGTGTCTTGAATTAGAAAATCAGCACCAGTTTCCATCATTTTCACTTTGCCTCATAATGACCCATATGTATCAGGGGCGATCTAGGCACCAGAGGATTTTCAAAGGCTGACTTTTGGGAAATACATCTCTAGGCCTTTCTTTCAAGGTATCTCTGAGTGCACTTGAACCTATTATTGTTCAATTAGCAGCCAAGTGTATCAATATTTTGTACCACAAAGGCAGTATCCTTGAAACAAGATCATTGTAACTTCATTTTGAACTGGTACCCAAAATTAATGTAGCCAAACCTAGGGATAATGCAAGAAGCAGGGAGATAAGTTAGAAAGCAATGGAATCTACCTATGAAGGGATGCTGACTTTGAACAGAACAGTAGCAGAGTATGCAGTACAAAATCATTTGACTTCTGAATGTATTTTGACTTTAAAGTTAAGCATATTTTCTGAGGATTTTATGTTCTCGAAGGAGTTCTGGTAGTGTAGTGCTTAAGGCACTTGACTGCTAACCAGAAGGCTGGTGGGTCAAACCCACCAGCCACTCCTCAGAAGGAAGGTTAGACAATCTACTTCCATAGTGATACCGCCTCAGAAACCCAAGGAGGGGTCGCTATGAGTTCTGAGTTCCGACTTGACGGTACATAACAACAACAACATGAAGGAGATGGTTAAAATATAATCAAGATTTAACATTATTCAGGTTTAATGCTGTTGTCAAGGGATTTATATATATATATATTAAGAATCACAGCCAAAGGTTATTAACTCTGGATCACAAATTATAAATGGAAACGTGTGAAATTGGAAACACTAGGGTGAGATTTAAATGGACTGGACCAACATGTGTTCCCAGAGAGCAAAAGGTCATGATGAAAATCATTTGTTCACGAGATCAATGTATCAAGATGTAAACAATTTATTCTGGGGAAAAGCATGTTCATAGCTATCATCATGCTGTGGTAGTTAAGTTTGTTCTGAGTGGCTGGGCAGCTGGATGTAGTATTCCCCATGATAAGACTGGTAATCCACTCCATTGTAGAATCTACTGTGAGCAGCTAAGTAGCTGCCTTAGGTATATGGTCTGCTTCCTGTATATAAGGAGAAACCTTGGGGAATTGTTCCTAGCTTATGGCACACTTGAACCCTCCATGTAGCTGAGTCATTGTTCAGCAGCCTGCTATGCTCTGCTAATCTTGGGACTTTTAATGAACTTGAATTAATAGCCTGCCATGTGGTTTGGTAGTATGGAGACTGTGCCTTACTACTTGTTAAGCTTGGACTTGTCAGCTTCAGCAGCCAGAGGCTGAGAGAAGAAAAACCTCCAGCTTCAGTGGGCCAGGGGTGAAAGGCAGAGGTGAAGCCAAAGATTGACGGGCTTTCACCCAGCCCCTAAAGTCCGGAACTTTGAACTCAGACTTAAAGCCCCCAAATTGTAAGAATAAACTCCTGTTTGTTAAGGCCATCCCATTTGTGGTATACTCCTGTCAGAGAGGCACTAGGTAACCAGAACCATGCATAACCAAACAGATTGGCGCCCATCACCTAGGTAGCAACTCACTCCTTCCTAGCCAAGTATATTTCAAAGGACTTTAAGCTGAGGCTGATTTTATCTATAATCGATCATAAGCCTTACCTTTCTTTTATTGAACAGGGGGATGCTTTGTATTTTCACTTAGTGCTGCCCCTCTCAGGCTATATTACACCTCATCAAATCTCTTTTTCTTTCATTCCTAACAGCAAATGAGATTTTCTTTTTTTGACAAAACTCAAATGTACTAATGTTGTGGCTATTAGTACATTGGGAGCTCTGGTAGCCTAGTGCCTAAGGCACTTGACTGCTAACCAGAAGGCTGGCGGTTCAAACCCACCAGCCACTCCTCGGAAGGAAGATAGGGCAATCTACTTCCGTAGTGATACTGCCTTGGAAACCCAAGGAGGATTCGCTATGAGTCAGGTCCGACTCGACAGCACATAACAACAACAACAACAACATTAGTACATTATTTGATATTCCATACCTTAATCACCTCATTCACATATTTGCAATATTAAAATTTGTTGTAAGATTAAATTATTTACTTGGCATTCTCAGTAAGTAAAATATAAAAACTATATTCCCTTGACCCTATATTTGATGATAATAAATATTTATTTTACTACAGACATGAGCAACATTAAGATTCTTTTTCATTTATAATCATTACCTCTTCTGTGTTTTGTATTCAATAATGATAACATTTTTTTTCTCTCAAATGACTTCTATTTTATCATGCTTTTTTACTATTCCATTTACCTTTGCATTATTTTAGAAGGAAGGGAAATCAACCATTGTTCATTATATATTATTTATACAATACTGGCCTAGTTGCTGTGAAACATAGAATATGTCTCTAAAATTCTCAGAAATTTCTAACTTTTAAGATTTAGTTCCCTGATTAGAATGTACTGTATATCAAAAGACACATAGATTCCTTTGAGGCATCTTTTTTCATTTAGTATATTTCTTACTCCACCTCTACTAGATTTTGGATCACCTATCTCTGAAGTGCTCTCTTGCTGATGTTTCAATTGCAGATGACCTATATATCTGGATGAAAACTACTTTAAAAAACTACTTTAAAAAAAAAACTCAGACATTGAAAATGAAGATTTGGATGGTGTTTCCCTAATAATATAGGAATTATTATAGGAATAATAATAGGAATAACCACCTTTTCCCCAAGAAAGAGAAAATAAATTTCAGAAATCATTTTATATTTTTAAATATCATCCTATTGAATAAGCGGGACTTTTCTATCAGTTTTTAATCAGAACATATATTTATTTACTCAATAGTTAATAAATAGTAATTACTATCTGTGAGATTTTTCCAAATAAGATCAAATGATATAACTGTTGAAGCATAGATTTTTTTTTTTTTAAATTAATATTTAAAAGAAATTAACTCTAATTGACCTTACTCCAAATCCTTTAAATCAGGCAAAGGACTGAAAGGACTGAGTTACGAAAAGGGAATGATCAACTACTTTGGAAGGATGCTTCTATAATCATAATATACTCGTTTTTGGTATCTCAAGGACTTCGTAATCTAGTTAAGGAACTGAATGAAGAAAGGCATAGCATCAGGACCTGTGGAAGCAACTCTAGGGTAATAAGCCAGAGAAGTCTAACTAGAAACTACATGGTAAAAATCAGCTTACCACTTGAATTGAAAAGGAAAAAAGGAAAAAGGATTACATTGGGAAAAAGCTTAGATGGATTTGAGATAAAAATAATGAAGCTATGGTTCAAATAAAATGATATTTATGATTATATAATGTGTGTACAGTTGCTTTTGCTTATCATATGGAAGTTAATATTTTAATATGATCTGGAAATTATTTTTTAAAAATGATAATCCTTTAATACTGTTTTTCCCAAGAAATACAAAAAAAAATAACCTATTATCTGTAATGTATTTAAAATATCATTTTCATGAAAAATTTCAGGGAGGCAATAGACTGTAAGTTCATTTAGACAGCTCTATATCAATCTTAATCATCATTCTCTCCATATGGCTCCACTGCCTGATGTATAGCAAGTGCTCAAAAGTGTTTTTGAAATGAATTCATGAGTATTAATTTAAAAGAGTAGGTGTGCTGAGAATCAGGGTAGGTAGACAAGATAGCATATATTTAATTTATGATATGGAGGGGTTGCTGTGAGTTGGGACTGACTCCATGGCAGTGAGTTTGGTTTGCTTTTTGGTTTATATGAGGATGACCTGGAGAAATTTGAAGAGGAACACATGCCTTTGATAACTTTATGTCAGAATTTAAGATTATTATTGTGAAATAAAACATATGTTGAAAAGTACATAGGATATGTACATACAATTTAGCAAATAAAAAACAAAGCAAAACAAAATTCACTGTTATTAAGTCAGGTCAGACTCAAAGCATGTCTCCTTGGGTTTCTGAGGCGGTATCACTATGGAAGTCGATTGCCCAACCTTTTTTCCAAGGAGTGGCTGGTGGATTTGAACCACCAGCCTTCTGGTTAGCAGTAAAATGCATTAGGCACTATGCCAACAGAGCTCCCCTGTTTAGCAAATAGTTACTTAATAATCACCTATTTTTCAAAAGAATTAGAATAAATTAAATATTATGAATAACCTTGAAAAAAAAATATCAGTATACCTTAATAGTGGCAAGCATATGTTTCTCTATAACTGTTCAGCAAATAGCTATAGAGAAGCATGTTTGCCACTATTAAGGTATACTTATATTTTTTCAAGGTTATTCAACTCTTCTTTAGTCTTCCTTATTCATTGTCCAGCTGTCACATGCATATGCAGCAATTAAAAATGCCATAGCTTGGTTTTAGGCACACCTTAGTATTCAAAGAGACGTCTTTGTTTTTTAGCACTTTAAAGAGGTCTTTTGTAGAAGATTTGTGCAGTGCAATCCAATGTCTGATTTCTTGATTGCTTCTTCCATTGGTGTTGATTGTGGAACTAAAGTAATATGGAAAAGTAAGACACAATCAAGGTCATATTTGGGCTTTCATGGACTTGTTTTAATTTTCTTCAGCTTCTACTTGAACTAGCATTTGAGCAATTGATGGTCTGTTCCGCAGTCAGTTCCTGGCCTTATTATGGCTGAAGATACTGTCTTTCTCCATTATTTCTCTCCACAGATGAAAATAAACTGATTCCTATGTATTCCATCTGGCATTTGTGTTTTTGAAAGAAAGTAATTGTAATGAATAAGTCATTGGTCTTGCCAAATTCTATCATCCGATCTCCAGTGTCATTTCTGTCAACAAGGTCATGTTTTTCAGCTACCAGTATTCTTCTTTTTTTCCAACTTTCACATTACAATCAAAAGTCATAATTAATACATTTTGATAGCATGTTTGGTCAATTTCAGATTGCAGATATTGGTAAAAATCTTTAATCTCCTTGTCTTTGGCTTTAGTGGTTGGTACATAAATTTGAATACTAGTGATATTAACTTGTCTCCCATGTAACCAAGCCAAACTCACTGCTGTCAAGTTGGATCTGACTCCTAATGACCCCTCCTTGGGTTTCCAAGGCAGTGTCACTATGGAAGTAGATTGCCCATCCTTGCTTCTGAGGAGTGGCTGGTGGGTTTGAACCGCCATCCTTCTGGTTAACAGTCAAGTGCCTTAGGCACTATACCACCAGAGCTTATAGGTGTATGAATATTATCCTATCACTGACAGAATTGTACTTTAGGATATATTTTGAAACATTTTCTGTGACAATGAATTCCATGCCATTCCTCTTCAACTTGACATTCTCAGCATAGTAGATCCTATGGTTGTCTGGTTCAAAATGGCTCCAGTGCATTTTAGCTCACTAATCCCTAGGATATTGATCTTTACGTGTTCCACTTCATTTTGAAAACTTCAACTTTTCCTAGATTCATACTTCAAACATGCCATGTTCAATTTATTAATAGATACTTACAGCTATTTCTTCCTATTTTGAGTGCCACATCAGCCAATGGAGATCCTAAAAGCTTTACTGTATCCATGTCATTAAGGCTGACTCTATTTTGGGAAGGCAGCTCTTCCCTATTCATATTTTCAGTGCCTTCTGACCTGAAGGTTTCATCTTCTAGCACTATGCCAGAGAATGTTGAAAACTATTCATAAATATCCAGTAATATATCAGAAAATGTTTCACTGCTATTCATAAGGTTTTCACTGGCCAACTCTTTGAGAAGTAGATGGCTCCTTCATTCTTCAAAGTTTTTCTTAGTCTGGAAGCTTGGCTGAAACCTGTCCACCATGGGTGACCCTGCTGGTATTTGAAATATGGTTTTCATAGCCTCCAGCTTCACAGCAATAGGCAAACCCCCTCAGTAAGCTAGACTGACAGAGGAGTGTTAGTGAACACCTCATACTTGCCCTTTATGTTTAAGAGATACTTTATTATTATTTAAATTTTCCTTTACTGGGAAATAATCAAACCAATCTCTACTAGCAATAAATTCTTTATCACAATCATCTTCAATTGTTGTTGCAGGAGCAGCTTTTAAATTATTAAAAAGGCTCAATCCTTTTCTTGCACTAAAGTAAGGCATAAGGAGCTTATGTCCAACAGAACTACATATTCTTAAAGACAAAGTTAGAAACAGTTCTCTTTAGTAACCTGGGAAATGCCTATAGTTTAAAAATGTTAAGCATGACATCATAACCATTGTTGACCTTGTGTAGTCTAGTATTTTTTTTCTTGACTTTTTATTTTGATTTGAATGAGATTTTCAGAGCAAATTGGTTTTCCATTCAATAATTCATACATTTTGTTTTGTGATATTCATACATTTTGTTTTGTGATATTGCAAGAAAAACGTAGGTTTCTGTCAAGGGGATAAACTGTATTTGTATTTTAGCTAAAATACTATATATATATATATTTGTTGTTGTTAGGTGTCGTTGAGTTATTTCTGACTCATAACGACCGTATATACAGCAGAACAAAACACTGCCTGATCCTGCACCAGCTCCATGATCCTTGCTATACTTGAGCCCATTGTCATAGCCATTGTGTCAATCCATCTCATTGAAGGCCTTCCCCTATTTCATCGACCCTCCACCTTACCAAGCATGACATCCTCTGACAACATGACCAAAGCAGATGAGACGAAGTCTGGCCATCCTCGCTTACAAGGAGCATCTTGGTTGCACTTCCTCCAGGACACATTTGTTAGTTCTTTTGGCAGTCCATGGTATCTTCAGCATTCTTCGCCAGCACCACAACTCAAAAGCATCAACTCTTCTTCGGTCTTCCTTATTCATTGT
>NW_006921663.1:11965438-11967621 GCF_000298275.1 Orycteropus afer afer | reverse complement strand
ATTCCCATTCTTCTCAATGTTATCCATAATTTGTCATGATCCACACAATCAAATGCCTTTGCATAGTCAATAAAACACAAGTAAACATCTTTCTGGTATTATTTGCCTTGAGCCAAGATCCCTCTGACAGTAGCTATGATATCCCTTGTTCCATGTCCTCTTCTGAATCCAGCTTGCACCTCTGGAAGTTCTCTGTCCATATACTGTGGCAACCATTTTTGAATTATCTTCAGTAAGATCTTACTTGTGTGTGATATTAATGATATTGTTTGATAATTTCCACAATCTGTGGGATCACTTTTCTTTGTAATGGGTACCAATATGGATCTCTTCCAGTCAGTTGGCCAGGTAGCTGTCTTCCAAATCACTTGGCATAACTGAGTGAGTGCCTCCAGTGCAGAATCCATTTGTTGAAATATCTCAATGGGTATTCCGTCATTTCTTGGAGCCTTGTTCTTCTCCAATTCCTTCATTGTACTTTCAACTTCTTCCTTCAGTACCATTGGTTCCAGATCATATGCCACCTCCTGATATAGAAAAAGATCGACCAGTTCTTTTTGGGACAGTGACTCTGTGTATTCCTTCCATCTTCTTTTGATGTTCCCTGCATCATTTAATATTTTGTCCATAGAGTCTTTCAATATTGAAACTCAAGGCTTAAATTTTTTCCTCAAAACTTTTAGCTTGAGAAATGCTAAGCGTGTTCTTGCCTTTTCGTTTTCAAACTCCAGGTCTTTGCACATTTCATTATAGTATTTGTTTTTTTATTCTCGAGCTGATTTTTGAAATCTTCTGTTCAGCTTTTTTATTTTGTGATTTCTTCCATTTGCTTTAGCTACTCTCTGCTCAAGGGCAAGTTTCAGAGTCTCTTCTATCATCCATTTTGTTCTTCTGTTCTTTTGTTGTCTTTTCAGTGACTTCTTGCTTTCTTCATGGATGATGCTGTTGATGTTATCCCACAGTTCTTTTGGTTTTCAGTCATTGGTGTTCAATGCATCAAATCTATTCTTTAGATAATCTCTAAATTCCAGAAGAATATACTCTAGATCATATTTTGGCTCTCATGGACTTGTTTTAATGTCTTTAACTTCAAGTTAAACTTTCATAGGAGGAGTTGATGGTCAGTTCCACAATCAGCTCCTATTTTGACTGAAGATATTGAGTTTCTCCATCACCTCTTGCCAGAGATGTAGTCAATATGATTCCTGTGTTTTCCATCTGGTGAAGTCCATGTGTACAGCTGCCATTTGTATTGTTGAAAAAAAGGTGTTTGCAATGAACAAATTGTTGGTCTTGCAAAATTCTACCATGCAAGTTCCAGCATTATTTCTGTCACCAAGGCCAAATTTTCCAACTACCAGTGATTCTTCTTTGTTTCATACTTTTGCATTCCAGTCACCAGTTACAATTAATACATCTTGATTGCATGTTTGGTCTATTTCAGACTACAATAATTGATAAAAATCTTCAATTTCCTCATCTTTGTCTTTGGTGGTTGGGGCATAAATTTGAATAATAGTCATATTAATGGATCTTCTTGTAGGTGTATGGATATTATCCCATCACTGACAGCATTGTACTTCAGGACAGATCTTAAAACATCCTTTGTGATGATGAATGCCACATCATTCCTCTTTAAACTGTCATTCCCAGCATAGTAGATCACATGGTTGTCTGATTCAAAATGGCCAAAACCAGTCCATGTGATCTCACTAAAGCCTAGGATATCAAACTTTATGCATTCCATTTCATTTTTCACAACTTCCAATTTTCCTAGATTCATACTTCACACCAAAAAAGACAAAGGGGCCTGGAACTGATTGAGAAGTCAGCCACAGGGACCCAGGTGAGGAGAGGGAACCCAGGCCATGCCCCACAAGCAGCGAGGCAGGAAGGCAGGGAGAGGACAGAAAAGGTAAAGGGGACCAGAATAGATTGAGGAGTCAGCTTCAGGGATCCAGGTAAGGGTGTTTGGAGGGGTCCAACAGTTAAAGGAAACAAACTTGTATGGCAGTTAGTCCTACTGTGGTGACGTGTTGCTTTGAGTCTTGAGGCTGTGCCACTGGTGTTTCAAACTCAGTGGGGTACACATTGTGCAGAGGTATCAGCCTGGCTTGCAGACAAGAAGAAGGAGGAGGTCATCCACTTCTCAAAGAATTGGCCAGGGAAAACCTTATGAATAG
>NW_006921663.1:11964166-11965105 GCF_000298275.1 Orycteropus afer afer | reverse complement strand
TGGGTTTGTTGGACATTTCTCTCAGTTTTGGATAGATCAAAAATCATCTGCTACCTTCAAATATAGAGACCTTGATATCATCAAAAGCCTATTTTTGTTGAGTAACTGAGAGTATAGTTAAATGATACAATATTAATTTATATATTCTTATTGACCTTACATATAAAAAAAAGTAAAAGAAAGTGAAGTGAGTTAAACATTTTTTGAAGTAGTCAATGACGAATATAGCTTAAAATATTTTCATTAAGTGTCAATAAGCATAACACAGCTTAAACACATCAAGGGCTACTGTCAAAATTCTTTAAAATGGAGACACTTATTGATAGTTGTAAAATATATATGTGTGTGTGTGTGTGTGCATGTTTGTGTGTATATATATACATACATGTATAAGGAGCTCTGATGGCATAGTGCCGAAGGCATTTAACTGCTAAGTAGAAAGCTGATGGTTCAAACCCACCATCCACTCCTCAGAAGGAAGGTTGGGCAATCTAGTTCCCTAGTGATACCACCTCAGAAACCACCCCAGGGAGGGGTGGCTATGAGTAGAAATCCACTAGATGGCAGTGAGGTTTTTTGAGGATATATAACTAAAATTCACAGTCATCAAGTCAGTTACGACTCATTACAACCCTTCCTTGAGTTTCCGAGCCGATATCACTACAGAAGTAGATTGACCAACCTTGCTTCAGAGGAGTGGCTGGTGGGTTTGAACCACCACCATCCTTCTGGTTAGCAGGCAAAATGCTTTTGGCACTATGCCACCAGAGCTTCTATATACATATATACATATATAATTGTTGTTGTTGTTGTTGTTGTTTACTATCGAGTCAGCCCCGACTCATAGCTACCCCTCCTTGGGTTTCTGAGGCCGTATCACTACAGAAGGAGATTGCCCAACCTTCCTTTCAAAGAGTGGCTAGTGGGTTTGAACGCCAG
>NW_006921663.1:11959398-11963831 GCF_000298275.1 Orycteropus afer afer | reverse complement strand
TAATTAATAAATTTAAATGTGGTACATATTTCAAATAATTAAAGAATTAGTCTTATAATCCCCATAATCACAATGGAAATGACATGTACATAATGTTTTTTTCTCTCAATAAATCAAATGGAAAATGTAGTACATGTACCAAGAGATTACATATTTAATGAGTATGCACCTAGTGTAGAGAAACTCCCTAATAAACTTCATTGTGGGAACTCCCCTTCTTAGGGAAACAGTGAAGTGGAAATTCCCCTCAGCAACATGACGCTTGTATTATGTGCAAGGATTCCCCATGACTCCTGGGACCTCTGTGGAAAACACTAACTCTCTGGAGAAGACCAAGAGGCATTAGTAGCAAATATCAAAGATAAAAATAATTGAAACTGTTTTCTAGCATTAGTCCTCAAGGAAAAATAGTTGCTTGTTTCCTATGGTTTCTTTGGCCACATGTAAGGCCTTTGAATCATAGCTAGTAGTATATAATAAGCCTCAAATCCAGCAATCATACTGAATGCTCACTGACATCAGTTTGATGTATTTGGTGAAGTCAACTTGAGAGTTTCTACAAATATTAATGTGACCAGAGGGCCCTATGAAAGTGCATGAATTTTTGTTTATATATTGTATAAAAGATCACCTACACACTGTGCATAGTTTAAGGAAATATACTATATAAAGGCTCAGTGTTGTTATGGCCCATATATTTCATTTCTACTGGTGTGAGAAGTGTCTCTTGCTGGAAAATTTGTTATAGTATAGCATAACTGTGAAAGCAAAGGAGCACTGAGATCCATTTATTCCTACACCACTCAAGTGGAACCATCATAAGAAAGCTCAGAGTTCTAACCTCACATGCACTATAAATGATAAATGTACCATAATGGTTTCTTCTTGTGTTTCCAGCTTGCCATAGTTTTGATGTGTGTGTGTGTGTGTGTGTATGTGTGTGTATATATATATATATATATATATATATATATATATATATAGTTTATAGGACCATATTTTAAAATCACTGACAACATGTCTGGTATGTTGCTTTAATATTTTATGAATAATCGAACTATGCTTTTAAACTTGTTCAGCATATCAACATGTTAACTGAATTATTTTTCATTATATTTCAGAATTATTTTTCTTTACATTTCACTGGGCTATGTATCATTTCAGAATGGTTTCATGTACAAAGGCATGAAAAGAGTTCCGGTTTTAACTCTGCACTCACCTGACCTGAAAACAAAACAATTAAAATTAAATTATTCCCTTTGTGCCTTAAAACTAAGGAGATGATTAAAAATAGCTGTTTGTGAGGCAAGTTAATATGGGAAAATCTGTTTACTGCACTATGAGAACCTCCAAGGAATTCTTGCATGCTGTGTGCCTGAAGTGACGTGTTTGCGGGCCTCATTTTCAGTCTCTTTAGTTTAGATTAGCAAACAAAAACTGTTATAAAAATGAGGTTAAAGAAATGCAGATACCCAGGTGTATATAGGGTTAGCACATAGCCAAAAACAGTTGATTTTCCCAATTTATCTTGAGTGTCTTTGTGGTTTATTTAATGTACAGTATATAAAAAATACTGACTATTAATGATGCTGCTAGGGAACCTACATTTGTACTGTTAGGTGCTCTTGTGAAGATTAAAGCCAAGAAAACCACGTGAGCCTGTTCTACTCTGTCACATAATATTATTATGAGTCAGAATTCACTTGATGGCAGTGATGTCACTGGGGATGTGTGAAAGGGGTGCAGACTTCATGCACTGTCACTGTCAGATTGGTGACAACAAAATGACCCCAATGCCCATGGTGGTAGCTGTGATAGCAGTGGTAGGCAGGCTGGTGCCATAAGAGGCAGGGCTGCCAAGACAGTGGCATCACTAAGGTTGGTGTCACCTATCAGTCAGTGCAGTAACTCACCACTACTAGTACTACCACCACCTCCTCCATCCCTACCATCACTCACCCAGCCAGGCTGGAAACAATGATGCCATAAGGTGCCATTAGAGAAGGATGTTTGTTTTGGCCAATGGGAGTAGGGAAGAACTTCCAGGATCCAAAAGAAGATGGGGCCAGAGGAATAGGTCATGTGGTGCAGCACTCACCTCTGAGTGGGGGGGAGGGTGGGTGGGTCCCTCTGCTGCGTGGGGTGAGGGTGAGTGTTCACTGGCAGGTCTCACTTGAGGGAGGTAATACCATGAGTTAGCACACTGGGTGACACCCACCCTTGTGACCCGCACATGACAACTACAATAACAGCATGCACATACATACATACATAGAACTTCATATGTGTGGATATAACATTTAAAATTTCTCTTAACTTGTGGAGACAGTATCTAAAATATGGTATCTGAATCCTCGGGAATACCATTCACTAGGAAAAATAAATTAGAACTTCTAGCATTATAATTATCATTTTTTAAAATCTAAAATATATACAGGTTAACTGTGGGATCCTATTACAGAATGTGTGTGTGTGTGTGATTGGAATTACATTATTTAATGTTAACAAATAATATAAATTGACCAAATAAACTAACCACTACAATTCATCCAAGTTCTTAATAAATTTCTGGAAAGTAAACAATCATCCAGTATAACAAAACACTATAAACAGAAACACACAATGAAAAAATAGAACTAAATTTCCATTCCCAAAGACCCAGCCTAAGGTCATTATCAGTTATATTTATAAGTTAATGTAATAATAACTGAATCAAATCTGATAAAAACTTAGGCAAAATCATCTATGAGTATTTTTTACATGTGAATTTATCCTAATTTCCACTACGCATGAAACTCATTTGATGTATATTTTGTACATTTTGCATTTTTGCAGACAATTTCCAAATTTACTGACCATCTCAATGTTCACAAGGATCTATCATTAGTATTCTATCTTGTTGTTGTTGTTGTGTACCACAGAGTCAGACCCCCTTGGGTTTCTGAGGCAGTATCACTACGAAAGTAGATTGCCCAATCTTCCTTCCGAGGAGTGGCTGGTGTGTTTGAACCTCCAGCCTTCTGGTTAGCAGTCAAGTGCCTTAGGCACTACGCTACCACAGCTCCTAGTATTATATCTAGTGGATATTAAAACAGAAAACACATATACACACCGTTAGTCAAGATAAAGATATTTGTTAACCATAAGAGAGAATACAATTATCTTCAGTAAAAAAAAAATATATCTATCTATCTATCTATCTATCTATCTATCTATCTATATATAGATCTATCTATCTATATATATATATAGATAGATAGATAGATAGATATTTCTTCTTGACCTACTATTTTGGAGAATATGTTTGGTCTTGTTTTAATTGCCAAAGACAATAAATTATATTACATGCAAAAACTGATATTTGTATATATTACAAAAAATTTGAAGATATAATATTCTATGCTATTTAATATATTTAAAACAAAATATTTTAAAGATTTAGAACTCATGTTTCAAATGTATGAAAGCATAATACTTTTTGATTAGTTTGTAAGAAAAAATGATTTTAAATGTCAGAAAAAAATGGAAATTGAGAGACAGAATTACAGTAAATAATTTATGTAAGATTGAGAGATAAGAATCTTGTTCTAGTAAGGTGCAAAAATGACAGATTTTTCATGTTTGGGCTCACATATCATTGTGAAACAGATTTGTCTGCAATAGAAACAAATGAGAACCAAAACTGAAATCCTTTCCAATGAACATTTTGATTCTCTGAATTATAAATGCTTAAATTAGGATAAACTCATTCTCACTCATATTAATATCTCTTTTAGATGTTTTAAAAATATATATCATTTCATCATTTAAAGAAATCTATAAAGTTGGTACTACTGTTATTGCAGTTTTATAGATGAAGAAATTAAGAAAAACAGAGTGTAATAACTTAGGAAGGTCACCCAGAAAATAAGTGACCGAGTGGGATTTCTACCCAGATAGTCTTGCCCAGGGACTCTGTCTCAATCACAACACTCTCCTGTACATTTACAGAATAATATTTGCAGTTAGAGCAATAGATAACAGATAATAAATACATGATAGAAAGATAGATAGATAGATAGATAGGTAGATGATAGATAGATGATAGATAGATGATAGATAAATGATAGATAGATAGACAGGTAGATAGATATACACACAAAGATGATGCTCTTTATTTGCAGTAGTTATATTCTATAAAGTTCTCTCAAATACTGCATTTGAAAATACTGACCCAGCCTTGTTCAACCTCAACTACCTGTTTTTCACTTCCATCATTCTGTAGATACGCATGTGTGAGAATAACTTCAAAAGCAAACACTGTGTTTTCTGTGAATAGGCAAATTCCAAATTTGCAAATAATGAGAATCAACTTGTACACACATATATAGGAACTCTGGTGGCATAGTGCCTAAGGCATTTGACTGCTGACTAGAAGGCTGGTGGTTCAAACC
>NW_006921663.1:11951416-11958972 GCF_000298275.1 Orycteropus afer afer | reverse complement strand
TACACACACACATGCATAAAGGAGCTCTGATGGCATAGTGCATAAGGCATTTGATGGCTAACAAGAAAGTTGGCTGTTCAAATCCCCCAGGCACTCTGCAGAAGGAACACTGAGCAGTCTACTTTCTTAAAGATTTACCCAAAGGGGGTAGCTGTGAATCAGAATTGACTTGATGGCAGTGAGTTTTGTTGGTTTTTATAATATATGCATAAATATATATACATATATAAGAAAATTTTAATAGATACAAAATTGTAAAATATTTTCTATCATCTTTGCCTCATTCTTTTAATTTCTATTTGTGTTTTTTTAATGATGGTCATGATATATCAGGACAGAATCATACATAAATAATCATATATAAATAATTTCCATTTGAGGAGCTAGATAGTAAACCAGTTTTGGCTGGTAAGTACAGATATATCACAGCTCTGTAGTTCATGACACCTTTTCTTTCCCCCCTTTAATTTTTTTCTCATTATTCTACATTTCTCTTTGTATTTTATTGTCCTCTTTATTTAAGAAGCAGACATGTATTTATATAAAACATTTTAATATATTTACTATGATAATATAAAGTGTTTTTTCAATAAAATACAAATATAAAATACTGTATATTTTATGTATTACATAAATTTTGTTCAATATATTTAAAAAATTAAATATATTAAGGTATACATTTATTTTTTAAGGAATAAAATTCCTGAAGAACTAGAGATATGTACTGTTTTCACAGTAAAGTAAATGGCATTTATTAAATTTCTCCCTTCATCATGATACTCAAAAAAACATTTGAAGCAAAGCCATATATATTTCGTATACACATTGATTTCCAACTTCTATCAGGCATGTAGTTTCATTATTTTATGATTTTAAATATGGAAACATTTTCTATAATTTTATACAGAAAATTTATTTTAGCTATGTTTTGCTTCTAAAACATGGTATTTAACTGACACTTACATAGTTAAGATTCTATTGCAGGTAATAAATGTCAAATATGTCCACAAGAAGAAAGATTTGAAAGTTTCAATTTTTATTTATTTTATATTTATGTAGACAAGTGAGATTAAAGATAAAGTCCATGATTTGTGACCAGAAATTTTCTACTTTTAAACAATATGATATCTACATTTTAAAACCTTTAAACTATAATCCTTTTTCTATGATGTGGAAAGAATGATCCATTTCTTATTTGACCTAATAACTCCATTAGGAAATGTAGTTGTTGTTGTTATGTGCTGTCGAGTCAGACCCGACTAATAGCGACCCCTCCTTGGGTTTCCGAGGCAGTATCACTACGGAAGTAGATTTCCCAACCTTCCTTCCGAGATACTCATTATTTTATGCTGAAGTTTTAGAAACACTGAATATTCTATAGATGGTATATCTATTTCAACTTCTTTCCCTCTTACTAAATCTCTTCCCTTCTTCTTGTACCTCCATGCCCTCAATCCTGCTTTGTATTAAAAAAATGAAGCTATTCCTTGATCTCAAAACACATTAAAAAAACAAAAAACAAAAAACATGTCTTTTCTTCCCTTAGAAGGAAAGGAAGAAAGGGCATCCCTTTATGAGAAATTTCAGCTTATGATGTTTTCTACTTCTGTAAGTTAAATTGGTTGCATAGCAGCTAGCATTAAAATGAGAATAGTTAATCAGAAGAGGGATAAAAACAGTCCCTTAGGATCTTCACAAGTATATTCCCAAGGCTTTTAATTTAGCATCTACAGAATTATTTCATTATTAGTGTGCGCTCCCTACTGGCAAGTCACAAATATTTCTGTAAAAGTGTTACTCATAATTAGTGATTTTAATATCATTTAGATTATTTAATTTTAGACTTAAGTCCTATGTGCTTTAGAGCTGTACTCTGGAGAGCTTTGTTAAAAAATCTGATTAACATTCAATGGCCGAACAGAAAGTTATATTGGGAGAAGTGGGTTATGTTTGTTGTTGTTGTTGTTATATGGCCTCCAGTCGGATCTGACATAGCGACCCCTCCGTGGGTTTCTGAGGCAGTATCACTACGGAAGTAGATTGCCGCATCTTCCTTCGGAGGAGTGGCTGGTGGGCTTGAACTGCCAGCCTTCTTCTTGGCAGTCAGGTGCCTTAGGCACCACCCTACCAGAACTCCCAATTATGTTTAGGCATTAGATACAGAGTCAGAATTGATTTGTTCAATAAATATTGATATACTTTTAACACACTGCTATCGAGTCACATCCGACTCCTAGCGACCTCTCCTTGGGTTTCTGAGGCGATATCACTACGGAAGTAGATTGCCCAATCTTCCTTTCGAGGAGTGGCTGGTGGTTTTGAACCGCCAGCCTCCTGGTTAGCGGTCAAATGCCTCAGGCACTATGCCACCGAAAGGAAATACATTGCTCTAGGAAGGAATTTGGCATACTTTTATCACAGCAATTAATTTTTGTAATCCTCGTTTGATGGCTACTCCAGGTCATGTATCTCAAATTCTTTTCCTTTTTTTCTTTTTCATTAGCAGGTAACACCTTCTAGCATACCAGATAATATAATTCATCCCATATATTGCTTTGCCTATGTCTCCTCAGACATGAAGTCCAGCTAGAAGACAGGATATTTGTTTGTTTTGTTCAATGATTTAAAGCAAAGGCTTAATACAGGATTCAATTTGTTTATTAAATAAATTTGAGTTTCCCTTAATGACTTTGTAACATGGATTCTATAGTGTCTGTTTATTATAGCACTTATATTGTTGCCGTTACTGTGTGCCATCAAGTTGGTTTCAATTAATAGCAACCCTATAGGACATTGCTGAATTTTCCCATAAATTTTCCAAAGCTATGATCTTTACAAGAGGTGATCACCAGGACTTTTCTGACATGGAGTGGCTAGTATGTTTGAAGACCAGTCTTTTGCTTAGCAGCTGAGGGCTTAACCATTGGGTGACCAGGATATATTAGCACTCATATGCTGCTGCTATGTGCCATCTAGTCAGACCGACTTCTAGCGAGTCCTCCTTGGGTTTCTGAGGTGGTATCACTAGGGAAGTAGATTGCTCAACCTTAGCAGTTATATGCTGTTACTGTTGTTTGCTGTTGAGTCAGACCCGACTCATAGTGACCCCTCCTTGGGTTTCCGAGGCAGTATCACTATGGAAGTAGATTGCCCAACCTTCCTTCTGAGGAGTGGCTGGTGGGTTTGAACCATCAGCCTTCTGGTTAGCAGTCAAGTGCCTTAAGTACTATGCTACAAGAACTCCTTAGCTCTTACTAGCTGCCAGCAATACTTAGTGTTTGTAGATGGACCCATCACTGTCCTCCATCTTGTTCTTTCCCCCTGTGTGTGCCTCTGTCTATTCTGTTTATTTTATAACTTGGACATGATTAGTTTTAGGACCATACTACCCTAATCTCACCTCATTAACAAAATGAAAGAAACATCCTATTGTCAAATAAGATTTCACACAAATACTGGGTTTAGGATTTTAAAGCAAAGCTTGGGAGAACATTCAATCCATATCAAATGGGTTACTGTATATCAGTCACTGTTCTTTACACTTCAAAGCACAATCTTCTCCCCTTATGCATAAGAGATATCCCCTTTAAATGTTCCAGTATTCCCAATGGGTGCCTGCAACCGTGAATAGTACTGTATCCTTTATATACTATGTTTTGTCCTATACATACATACTATGACAAAGTTTAATTTATAATTGCCTAAGGCACTTGACTGCTAACTAGAAGCCTGGTGGTTCAAACCTACCCATCACTCCTTGGAAGGAAGGTGGGCAATCTACTTCTGTAGTGATACTGCCTTGGAAACCCAAGGAAGCGTCGCTATGAGTCAGGTCCGACTGGACGACAACTAACAACAACAAGAAGACATTAGCAACAATAACGAACAGGAGGATAACATACGCAATGTGGATACACTGAAGAAAAAGATGATACGGGTCCAAGGTGGGGCAGAGAGGATTGGAGAAAGATTTCATAAGCTACTCATTTAACATCTTCAGACTGAAGTTAACTACAGGTAAATGAAACCACAAAAAAGTGAAACAACAGATTAGAGAGTTAAGGGGGGACTGCTTTATCATTTATTTAATTATAACAAAAAACATTTGAAGTGGGTAGGATTATTATTCACATTTTACAGATGCTGGAAACAAGGTGAATTATCTAATATTGCATAGGTAAAAGTGGTATATATAGTCCATAAAACCAAGCAAACTAACCAGGCATGCTGGCTTCTGAGTCTGATAAAGAATTTGAGTAGTATCGTAATTGTAACAATTAATAAAGGAAATAATGAATTATGTGTCTGTGCATTTCCCTCTAAAATATTCATTTCTCCTTTGCAACCACTTGTCATTATTGATAACTGTGGTTTCTAATGTAGGATTTCCTCTTTTAATTTGTAGTTTGTTATTGGATTTTATTTGCCTATAAATTAAAACAATGCTAAATTTACAATGTAATTTTTCCAGTTAGATATATTGTTTTCCTTTATACAAATATGTTGCACTATTTAGCACTAGCCCTAATATTTTGAGCTTTGGGAGATCTGTCTACTTTGAATGATATACTGGTTCATCCATTTCTAAATCCCTTAGTATATATTGCAGCAGAACAAACTGGCCGTTTGCAAATTTGAATCAAAATATGAGTAGCAGATCGTGAAACTGAATCTCAAGAGTAGGAAGATGGAGGACATTTGAATCAAATTACCAGATGTTCAACCCCCACTGTGAATTCAAATGCAAGAAAATGTACTGTTAATTGGAAACATTGGAGGTCATCATGCTTTTAAAAATACAATTCAGAACTTCTTATAAGCAAATGCAACTCTAAAACAATATATATATATAAGATAAAACATTGTTAGAAAAATACAGGAATGGTTGATTTTCCAGAATTACAAAAGGATCTAACTTGTTCATTTTTTGAAACATTTTATTATGTTAGATGATAATTTACATAACAAATTAATTTTCCAATCAATAATTCATACACACATTTTTCTGTGATATTTGTTATAACCTCCACAGTGTGTCAGCACTCTCTCCATTTCATCTCTGGCTTTCATTTTTCTGTATGTAGAGATTTGCTGTTCCTCTCTATCCTCTATTTTTGGTTTTGGACAAATGTTCCCCTTTTAGTCTTGTATAGTTGAATTTTCTAAACATGACGTTGTTCACTGGTGCTATTGTTTATTTAACTGAAAAAAAAAAAAAAAATGACTGCTATCAAGTCGATTCCGACTAGTATGAATACCTATTGGGTTTCAGAGGCAGTAAATCTTCACCGAAATAGATTGTCCCATCTTTCTTCCATGGAGTGGCTGGTGGGTTTGAACTGCAAACTGTCTGGTTAGCAGTCAAATATATTAGACATTGAGCAAGTAGAGCTCCTTGTTGTTGCTGTTGTTCTTGTTAGGTGCCATCTAGTCAACTCCGGCTCATAGGGATTCTACATACAACTGAAAGAAACACTGACTGGCCCTGTGCCAGTTTCACAATCCTTGCTACGCCTGAGCCCATCATTACAGCCACCCTGTCAATCCATCTCCTTGAGGCCCTTGCCCTGTTTCACTCACTGTCCACTTTACCGAGCATTGTATTCTTCTCCAGGGACTGGTCCCTTCTGACAAGATGATCAAAGCAGATGAGACAATCTGAACATCATAGATCCCGAGGAGCGTTCAGACCGCACTTCTTCCATGACAGATTGGTTCTTTTTTCTGGCCAAAAAAAAAAAACCAAACTCACTGCTGTCGAATTGATTTGACTAATAGCCATCCCTCCTTGGATTTCCAAGTTGGTATCACTACGGAAGTAGTTTTCCCAATCTTCCTTCTGAGAAGTGACTAATGAGTTTGATCGGTCAGCTTTCTGGTTAGCAGTCAAATGTTTTAGGCATTATACCACCAGAGCTCCTTTTTCTGGCAGTCCATGGTAATTTCAGTATTCTACACCAACAAGAAACTCAAGTATTAACTATTCTACAGTCTTCCTTATTCACTGTCCAGCTTTCACACGCATGTGAGGTGATTGAAAATACTATGGCTTGGGTGAGGTGCACCTCAGTCTTCAAAGTGACACCTCTGTTTTTTAACACTTTAAAGAAGTCTTTTGCACCAGAGTTGCCAGTGCAAGACTTGGTCCAATTTCTTGACTGCTGCCTGCACTGGTGTTGATTGTGGAAACAAGTAATATGAAATCTTTGACAACTTCAATCTTTTCACAATTTACCTTGATGGTGTTTATTGATCCAGATGTGAGGATTTTTGTTTTATATTGAGGTGTAATCCATACTGAAGACTGTAGTGTTTAATTTTCATCAGTAAGTGCTTCACGTCATCTTCACTTTGAGAAAGCAAGGGTATGTCGTCTGGATATCTCAGGTTGTTAATGATTCTTCCTCCAATCCTGATGCCACACACTTCATGTAGTTCTGCTTCTCAGATTATATGATCAGTAAAGAGACTGAATAAGTATGGTGAAAAGACACAATCCTGAACCACTCCCTTCCTGATTTTAAGCCATGCAGTAGCCCCTTGTTCTGTTTGAACCACAGCTTCCTGATCTGTGTAAAAGTTTCTCATCAGCACAAATAAATGTTCTGGAATTCCCATTACTTTCAATGTTATCCATACTGTATTAGGATCCACACACTGGAATGCGTTTGCATAGTCAATACAGTACAAATAAACATATTTCTGGTATTCTTTGCTTTTAGCTAAGATCTATCTGAAATCACCAATGATATCCCTCGTCCCACATTCTATTCTGAATCCAACCTGCATTTTTGTAAGTTTTCTGTAAATATGTTACTGTAACTATTTTTGAATGATCTTCAGCAGTATTTTACTTGTGTGTGATATTAATTATATTGTTTGATAAATTCCACATTGTCTGGGATCACTTTTCTTTTTTATGTACAAATATGGATCTCTTCCAGTCAGTTGGTCAGGTGAATGTTTTCCAATTTTTTTGGCATAGATGAGTCAGTGCCTCTAGTATGGCATCCATTTGTTGAAACATTCAGTTCTCCATCAATTCCTGGAGCCTTGTTTAAAACCAGTTTCTTCAGTGAAGCTTCAACATCTTCTTTCAATACCATTCATTAGTTCTTGATCATATGCCACATCCTGAAATGGATGTTGTTGTTGTTAGGCACTGTCAGTTCATCTCCAACACATAGCTACCCTATGCACAGCAGAATGAAACACCAACTGGTCTTACACCAGATCCACTGTTCTTGCTATGCTTGAGCCCATCCCTGCAGCCTCTGTGTCAATCCATCCCATCGAGGGCCTTCTGCTCTTTCATTGACTCTCCTCCACCTTAACAAGCCTGACATCCTTCTCCAAGGAATGATCCTTTCTGACAATATTATCAAAGTAGATGAGACAAAGTCTGGCCATTCTCACTTCCAAGGAGCATTTCAGCTGCACTTCCTCCAGGACAGAACTGTTAGTTCTTTTAGCAGTCCATGGTACTTTCAGCATTCTTCGCCAGCACCACAACTCAAAAGCATCAACTCTTCTTCGGTCTTCCTTATTCATTGTCC
>NW_006921663.1:11948762-11950681 GCF_000298275.1 Orycteropus afer afer | reverse complement strand
GCCTTTGCATAGTCAATAAAACACAAGTAAACATCTTTCTGGTATTCTTTGCCTTGAGCCAAGATCCATCTGACAGCAGCTATGATATCCCTTGTTCCACATCCTGTTTTGAGTCCAGCTTGCACCTCTGGAAGTTCTCTGTCAATATACTGCTGTGACCGTTTTTGAATTATCTTCAGTAAGATCTTACTTGAGTGCAATATTAATGATATTGTTTTATAATTTCCACATTCTGTGGGATCACCTTTCTTTGGAATGGGTACAAATATGTATCTCTTCCAGTCAGTTGGCCAGATAACGGTCTTCCACATCTCTTGGCATAACTGAGTGAGTGCCTCCAGTGTGGAATCCATTTGTTGAAATATCTCAATGGGTATTCTGTCAATTCCTGGAGCCTTGTTCTTCGCCAGTTCCTTCATTGCAGCTCCAACTTCCTCCTTCAGTATCGTTGGTTCTAGATCATATGCCACCTCCTGAAATGAATGATGATCGACAAGTTCTATTTGGTACAGTGACTCTGTGTATTCCTGCCATCTTCTTTTGATGTTTCCTGCATCATTCAATATTTTGCACATAGAATCTTTCAATATTGCAACTCGAGGCTTAAATTTGTTCCTCAGCTCTTTCAGATTGAGAAATGCTCTGAGCATGTTCTTCCCTTTTGGTTTCCCAACTCCAGGTCTTTGCAATTTTCATTATAGTAATTGGCTTTGTCTTCTCGAGCTGCTCTTTGAAATCTTTGGTTTAGCTGTTTATCTTGTCATTTCTTCCATTTGCCTTAACTACTCTCCGTACAAGGGAAAGTTTCAGATTCTCTTCTGTCATCCATTTTGGTCTTCTTTTCTCATCTTTTTAGTGACCTCTTGCATTCTTCATGGATGATGTTCTTGATATCATCCCACAATTTCTCTGGTTTTCAGTCATTTGTGTTCAATGCATTAAATCTGTTCTTTAGATGGTCTCTAAATTCAGGAGGGATATATTCAAACCTTATTTTGACTCTCTTGGACATGTTTTAATTGTCTTCAACATCAAGTTGAACTTTCATATGAGCAGTTGATGGTCTGTTCCACAATCAGCTCCTAGACTTATTTTGGCTGAATATATTGAGATTTTCCATTACCTCTTGCCACAGCTGTAGTCAATCTGATTCCTGTGTGTTCCATCTGGTGAAGTCCATATGTACAGCCACCGTTTGTGTTGTTGAAAAAGGTGTTTGTGATGAATAAGTCGTTGGTCTTGCAAAATTCTATCATGAAAGTTCCAGCATTATTTCTGTCACCAAGGCCAAATTTTCCAACTATGGGTGATGATTCTTTTTTTTTTCAACTTTTGCAGTCCAGTCACCAGTGATAAATAACACATCCTGATTGCATGTTCCATCGATTTCAAACTGCAGAAGTTGATAAAAAATTTCAATTTCCTCATCTTTGGCTTTGGTGGTTGGGGCATAAATTTGAATAAGATTAGTATTAATGGATCTTTCTTGTAGGTGTATGGATATTATTCTATCACTGACAGCATTGTACTTCAGAATAGATCTTGAAATATTCTTTGTGATTATAAATGCCATGCCATTCCTATTCAAACTGTCATTCTTGGCATAGTAGATCATATGGTTGTCTGATTAAAAATGGCCAAATCCAGTTCATTTCAGCTCACTAATAACTAGGATATCAATCTTTATGCATTCCATTAATTTTTTACAATTTCCAATTATCCTAATTTCATACATCTTACATTCCATATTCCAATGATTAATGGATATTTGCAGCTGTTTATCCTCAATTTGAGTGGTGCCACGTCAGCAAATGGAGGTCTCAAAAACCTTGCCTTAGGTTATGGTCATTACTTGGTCACAGCCAGCTACCCAGAGGGACCGAGTAGTTGATCCTGCGGGCTTGGGACCATAGTCGCAG
>NW_006921663.1:11922245-11948034 GCF_000298275.1 Orycteropus afer afer | reverse complement strand
ATATGTGAACTGCTGTATGAAAAGTGAATTTACTCTGTAAATCTTCACCCAAATCCTAAAAAAATTAAAAAAAAAAAAAAAAAAAACCTTGCCTTATCCACATGAGTAAGGCTGGTAATGCAATGATGATGCAGCTCTTTCCCATCCATTTCCCAGTCCTATTTTGAGAGCCTTCTAACCTAAGTGACTCATCCTCCTCCTCTGTATTGGACAATGTTTGTAGACTATTCATGAAGTTGTGCAGTAATGCATCAGACAGCATTTCTTTACTATTCATAAGGTTTTCCCAGGCCAAGTCTTTGAGAAGCGGATGGCGTCTTCCTTCTTCCTAGTCTGTCTCAGTCTGCAGGCCAGTCTGATACCTGTGCACCATGTGCATCCCATTGGGTTTGAAACACCAGTGGCACAGCTTCAAGACTCACAGCCACACGTCACCACAGTAGGACAAACCAACCAAATTTGTTTCCCTTAGCTGTTGGAAACGTCTCCAACCATGCTTATCTAAATCCCTGCAGCTGACTTCTAGCTCTGTCCCGGTCCCCCTGGACTTTCCTCTTCTTTCTCCCCTTTCCCATCTTGCTGCTTTTGGGGAGTGGCCTGAGTTCCCTCTCCTCCCCTGGTCCCTGTGACTGACTCCTCACTCTGTCCCAGTCTCCCTGGCTTTTTACTCTTCTTTCTCCCTCTTTCCCACCTTACCACTTGTGGGGCATGGCCTGAGTTCCCTCTCCTCATCTGGATTCCTGCAGCTAACTCCTCCCCCAGTGCTATATATCATCTGATGTCCTGACTGCTGCTTTCATTGGCTTCAATTGTAGAGCCAAGTAATGTGAAGTCTTTATCAACTTCAATCTTTTCTCCATTTATTGTGATGCTGCTTGTGAGTTATGAGGATTTTAGTTTTCTTTATATTGTGATGAAATCCATACTGTAGACTGTATTCTTCCATCTTCATCTGTAACTCCTTCAAGTCATCCTCCCTTTCAGCAAGCAAGGTTGTGTTAATGATTCTTTCTCCAATCTTGATACCACATTCTTTGTCATGTAGTTCAGCTTTTCGGATTATTTGCTTGGCATATAGATTGAATAAGTATGGTGAAAGGATACAACCCTGATGCACTCCCTTCTTGATTTTAAAACCATGCAGTGTTCCCTTGTTCTGTTTGAATGACAGCCTCCTGGTCTGTGTATAAGTTCCTCATGATTACAATTAAGTGCTCTGAAATTCCCATTCTTCTCAATGTTATCCACAATTTGTTATGATCCACACAATCAAATACTTTTGCATAGTGAATAAACACAAGTAAACCTCTTTCTGGTATTCTTTGATTTGAACCAAGATCCATCTGACATCAGCAATGATATGCCTTGTTCCACATCCTCTTCTGTATCCAGCTTGCACCTCTGGAAATTCTCTGCCAATATACTTCTGTGACCATTTTTGAATTATCTTCAGTAAGATTTTACTTGCTTGTGATATTAATGATTTTGTTTGATAATTTACACATTCTGTGTAATCATCTTTCTTTAGAATGTGTACAAATATGAATTTTCCAGTCACTCAGGCTGGTAGCTTTCTTCCAAATCTCTTGGTATAACCAAGTGAGTCCCTCCAGTGGAACATTTGTTTGTTGAAACATGTCATTGGGTATCCTGTCAATTCCTGGAGCCTTGTTCTTTGCAGTTCCTTTAGTGTAGCTTTTACTTCTTCCTTCAATACCATTGGTTCTTGAACATATGCCACCTTTTGAAATGGATGAAGATTGATCAGTTCTTTTTGGCACAGTGACTCTGTGTATTCCTTCCATCTTCTTTTCATGTTTCCTGCCTCATTCAATATTTTACCCTCATAGAATTTTTCAATATTGCAGCTCAACTCTTGAATTTCTTCTTCAATTCTTTCAGCTTGAGTAATGTTGAGTGTGTTCTTCCCTTTTGGTTTTCTAACTCCAGGTCTTTGCACATTTCAGTATATTAATTGACTTTTGCCTTCTTGAATTTCTTTTTGAAATTTCCACTCAGCTCTTTTATATTGTCATTTCTTCTATTTGCTTTAGCTACTCTCCATTCAAGAGCAAGTCGCAGAGTCTCTTCTAACATCCATTTTGTCTTTTGCTTCCTTTCCTATTGTTTTAATGAACTTTTGCTTTCTTCATGGATGATGTTCTTGATTTCAGCCCACAGTTCCTCTGGTTTTTGGTCATTAGTGTTCAATGCATCAAATTTATTCTTTAAATGGTCTGTAAATTCAGGTGAGGCATAATCAAGGTCATATTTTGGCTCTTGTGGAATTGTTTTAATTGTATTCAGCTTCAACTTGAACTTGAATATGAGCAGTTGGTGATCCATTTCACAGTCAGCTCCTGGCCTTGTTTTATCTGTAGATATTGAGTTTCTCCATCATCTCTTTCCACAGATGTAGTTGATCTGATTCTTGCATATTGCATCTGGTGAAGTCCACATATATAGCCTCCATTTAAGTTGTTAAAAAAATATATATATATACATATATTTGCAATGAATAAGTCTTTGGTCCTACAAAGAATATATCATACAATCTCTCATATCATTTCTATCACCAGGGCTGTATTTTCTTTGTATTTGCATTCTTTCCCATATTTTCTACCATAATTCTTCTTTGTTTCCAATTTTTTCCTTCCAATCATCATTAATAATCAACACATCTTGATTGCATGTTTGGTCAATCTCAGACTGTAGAAATTGGTAAAAATCTTCAATTTCCTTGTTTTGGCTTTGCTGGTTGTTTGTGGTCCTACTTGTAGGCATATGCATATTTTTGTATACAGCAATACATTTCAGGATAGATCTTGAAACATTCTTTCTGACAATGGATGCCACACCATTCTTCTTCAATTTGTCATTCCTAGTGTAATTTGCCCATAAGCTTATTTCATTTCAAATAGCCAAAAACAGTCCATTTCAGCTCACTAATTCCTAGGATATTGATCTTTATGTGGTCCATTTCATTTTTGACAACTTCCAATTTTCTTAGATTCATGCTTCATACATTCCATGTTTGATTATTAATGGGTGTTTGTACCTTTTTATTCTCATTATGAGTTGTTATTAAGAGCTCCTAAGACCCATCTATTATTTGGCTGAAAGGTGGCCTCCAGGAATGCAGGAGTGCCTTCAATTTCAAGTCAGAATGTTGCCTTAGTGCTATAGTCTTGGGGTTTCTGCCAGTTTCTCTCAGACCAGTAAGTCTTTCTTTTCCTTTTTTTTTTTCTTTTGTTTGTTTGTTTATTTGTTTTACATAGTTTACCTGTTCTCATAGTGATCTTCTACTGTGGTCATGGTCAATGCCATCAGTAGCAGTAGCTAGGCACCATCTAGTTCTTGTCTCAGGTTAGAGGAATCTGTTATTCATTTGAGGCATTAGTCCATTGGACTAATTACTTCCTGTTTTCTTCATTCTCTTTAGCTCCAGGCAGGAAGATGGCCTCTCACATCTCATATAGTTTTAAGACTCCAGATGCTTCTCATCAGGATGTATCAGGTGTAACATTATCTTTCTGAGTTATTCTTGCCAACTGACCTAGATGTCCCATGAAACTATGGTCCTAAGTCTTCAGTACTTTATTGTCAATGACTAATTAATTTCCACAGTTGTGGCCCTATATGTTTTACTGTATAAATGAGTGTACGTGCAGCATTTACAAAAATGTATGTAGAAATATCCACAACCAAATCTACATATATTTGTGAGTATACTCCCATAAAACCTTCCTAACCTCATTACATATTTGCCTATGAAATACTCACAAACTACTGGTTGTTATGACTGTTGTTGCAAGATTATTTATATTATGATATTTACTATAGTTCCCCTTTTTTTTCTTGCCTAGCTTTCAATGTCTTCCTTTGCCTTGGTCACATTGTAATGACTTCTCACATATTGTTGGTTGCCTTTTTCTTCACCAGATCTCTTGTAGAAAACAGGCATTTTATTATTTTTTATTTTGCCTGAAAAACTTTCATCATTTAGTGTTTCAGCTATAGGTGCAAATGTAATCTCTCAAAAATCCAGTCATTCCGTTTTTATAAGCTGTGGTCCCTACAATCCAGTTCATTAATCATTAGACAGAGAGATGGGTCAATATTGAGTCCTTATTTTGAATCAGTTTCATGTGATTCTAATTCCAAAACTGTTGAATCAATTGTATTAATTATTCATTTCTATTATGACCAAGCCAACATTAACAGCAAATAAGTATAATTTCTTTAGGAGGCAATGCAACCTGTTCTCTGATCAAGTTTTATATCTCACAGGAAGTCATCAGTCTTAAATTACAAAGCAAGCAGGCAAGACAAAGGAAACAAATAATAAAGGCCCCAGGGGAGGAAAGAGTGAGAATATGACTGATGCTATCCTATTGAATAAATGAAATTCTATACTTCTGTCAGTTATTTCCATTCACTTACACTTACACATACATATATATATATATACACAAAAAAAAGCTATGCAAGATATTTATGAATTTCATTTTATTTCCTTTTGTTATTTCACTTTAGACAAAACATTTATAATGTCATTTTGAGGATTGTTATGGTTTCTTTTCATTCTGGAAAAATTAAAAACTGGATGATGTAATTATTACATATTTAGGATAGCTTTTGTTCTCATTGAACGAAGAGATGCTTACTGGAATTATGTGAAACAATGACTGAATTCTCTCTTATTCAAAAGTATCCTGCAATTCACTTCCTTACAAACTTACTGACAATGGCATTAAAAAAATAGCTCAGCTCATTTTTTAGGCTAATGAAGAAAACATTAAAAAGTACGAAGTAAAAGTTTCTAATAAGCCATCACAATACTGCCATAAAAACTAAGAACACCCATATCAAAGCAAAATAAAAATACTGCTATCAAGTTGACTCAGACTCACTGTGACCCTACAGGACAGAGTAGAAAGAACTGCCCCATAGTGTTCCAAGGCTGTTATCTTTTTGGAAGCAGACTGTCTCATCTTTCTCCTCAGGAATGGCTGGGGGATTCAAACCACCAATCTCTGGTTAGTAATTGAATGCTTTAACCACTATGCTACCAAAGGTCCTTATTAAGAACATAGCTGCCAGGAACAGTACCTAAAATATTGCTAAAATAATAGCAGAAAAAGGAGTTTTAATAATCAATACATTTAAAAATATGTAACTTGATAATTGATATGGGTTCTTTAGCTATGTAGAAAATATGAACCCCTCTATCATAGTCTATTTACTTTGATATTAAGAAAACCAACTGAAGATGTGAGTTTCTGGACCTAAGTCTAAAGCTGATGGTAAAACTTTATTGAAGTTTCCTAAAACATATGCACGAAGAGGATTTAAATTTCAATGGAGGTAGAAATTTGGAAGTGTACTTTCTGTACAATAACTCATCATTATGTCTTTAAAACATGGTATTTCAGTTAAATTTTTCCTTGATGGTGGCAGCAGGTCAGTGGAATTAAATAATTAATTCACTAGATACCACACCTCTCTTTCTATACATCAACAAGTTACCATCAGAGAAGATAAAACAACCATAAAATAAAATACATGGATTCAAATGTAGATAATTTTAAGAGTATTTTTAAAGGCAAATAAGTGTGCTAGACCATGAATCTTACTATAAACTTTTACTTGGCACCACCCTAACCTACAGTCAAGAATAAATATCACATCTCTATTTGCAAAGTTTATTTACCAAATACTGAGGAAACAGAACCATGTGTATTTATAATAGTACTTATACCACCAAAAAGTACTATTATAAATAGGCAAGGTTCTGTTTCCTCAGTATTCTTGGTACATTGTATTGCAAGGCCAAAAACAAACAAACAAAACAACAAAAACTAAACTCTAAACTGCAAAATATCAGTGACTTCAAACAAAAATTTAATTTTAACCACACTACGGGTTCCAAGCCATCGATAGATGAGATTTTAATGATGATAGTCACATGGGGATTCAGACTGAAGGAGGATTCATTTTGATACATACTATCTCTGGTAGCTTAGTGGCTAAGGCACTTGACTGCTAACCAGAAGGTTGGCAATTCACACCCACTAGCCATTCCTCAGAAGGAAGGTTGGGCAATCTACTTCTGTAGTGATGCTGCCTCAGAAACCCAAGGAGGGGTTGCTATGAGTCGGGTCTGATTCGATGGCACATAACAACAACAACAACACAACATATCTTCAGAAGGAAGATGCTTAAAAACATATTACCCTGTTAGGATTTCTACCCAGTGAGCAAAGATAACATTTGTGCCTAAAGCAAATCACTTTGACAAGCCTAACAGCAAAGGGGGTGAGAAGTGTAACCTACAGTTGTATTAAGTACTGGGAAGAAAAGGGATTGCAAATGTTTGGTAAATAGTATGACTGTCAAACACAAAGGTCATCAAGATGGAGTGACTGGAAAGTGAAGCTGACTAAACCTCTCTCTCTCTCTCTCTCTCTATTTTTGTTGTTGTTGTTGTTGTCCAACACCACACTTAGACTACCTTAATGACATTCTGTACTTTTTATATCCTGAATTTACATTCTTTCTTGCTCCATCTCCAAAATCCTTCTAAATATTTCTCTCTGACACTTGGATTATGACTAATACACTAGTTTATATTTTCATCATATCAGTATTGACAAGAAAAATGTTCTTCCTTACTTTCCTTTCACTTTCCTCTCTTGTCCTTATCTAAAACCTTTCTACCAAGTATGTTACTTTGTAAAAGTCTCATCTCCTTTGTAAGCCACATCACAGGTAGCTAAGGGAGAATCAAGGTTACAGCTATAGTTCCAACAGTAAATTAAAGATGTCCTAAAAATTTTCACCGCTTGCATCTGAAAAAGGATAGTCAATTATCCCTTCCTTATATGACTGGCCTTCGTTTTTGTTTTGACCAATAGAATGCCGCAGAAGAGATATTCTGAAATTTCCAAGGCCGTGTCCTAAGAAGACAGTGTCTACTTCTTCTGCTCCAGAGACAACATCTGTTGTTGTGCTTTAAGGAAGCTCAGGCAGGACTCATAAATGGTGAGGGACCACAGGAGAAGAGGAGGTCAGGTAGAGGAGCCCCAGACCACCAGCTGTGTGAGTGAAGACTTGCTGGACCTTCTATCCAGACTATTTTGCTTGCTAAATCACCTCAGCCAATGCTTTGTGAAGCACAATAGCCTGGAAGAACTTACTTCACTTTACATATAATGGTGAGAAGAAATGCATCACTGTTATTTTAAGCTGTTAAAATTAAGGGTGGATTTTTTTTTAATAATTAGTATATATATGTGAAATAATTATTTACTCTGGTTGAACATTTGAATCATCTAACCAAAATAAACCAAACTCACTGCTGTGGAGTTGGATCTGACTCATAGCGACCCCTCCTTGGGTTTCTGAGTTGGTATCATTACAGAAATAGATTGCCCAACCTTCCTTCCTGGGAGTGGCTGGTTTGAACCACCAGCTTTCTGGTTATCAGTCAAATGCCTTAGGAATTATGACATGAGAGCTCCTTGGATCATCTAGGAAGGTTATAAAAAACTTTAGAAGTCTTTGGACAACAGCAGACAAATAAGGTTAAATTTTCTGAAATTGATACCCTGACATAATTATTTTAAAAAAAAGCTCCCCAGATGATAATACTAAGTCAGGTTTGGGATCCATAGAGTTAGTTTTGGTTGTTCCCAGTTCTGCTTCTAATTTCTCCTGTAATAATTACTAAAACACTCATTTATTTTAGCCTTAGGCCATCTAGCTCTACTACTCTCTATTCCTTAATCTGAAACTTATTCTTCAAAAATACTCAGTTCCAAGCCTTCTGAAAATTATGTTTCTGTCCCTCACGAAATGTGATTAACAGATCATTTATTCCATGAATTGTTTTTCTTTGAACAATTCTTCATATCTGGATATATCTCAGTGGGAAAAGTTTTATGATAAGAATATTTAACCCATTTATGACATATGAGACAATGACTTATGTTTGAATCGTCAGTGACTATTTTTCATAATCATTTCTCCTTCTATTGAACTTTACTTTGTTAATTTGAGACGTTGTCAATAAATGATTCAGCATTACAAAAAGCTAATTCCTGCATTCTAACATTTTTACACACACACACACATCACACATAATGGGAAGAGATAGAAATGTATCCCTGCTTTTAAGTGGAGATATAAGTATGAACCTAGATCAATTAGCAGATGCAAAAAATGTGTTACATTTTAAAAGACTATAATAAATATTAGGGGATCCTTGTAATGTAGTGGTTAAACACTCTTCTATTAAAGGAATGGTCAGGGTTCAAAACCACCAGTTGCCCTACAGGAAAAAGATGAAACATCTGCTTCCATAAATATTTCCACACTTGGAAATCCTATGAGGCAGTATTACTCTGTGCTATAGGGGTGCTATCAGCCAGAATCAGCTTGGTATAATAGGTTTGGTTTGGTTTTGGATAGTAAATACTTGTTACATATTAGATTAGCTCATATATCAACTTTCTGGTTCAACTTTTTAAATAAAATTTACTTTCCATAAATCTTTAACACATCTTTACTGAGAATTAATTCTACTTTTTTCTTAAAAATATTTAGAATGAAAAAAAGAAAAAAAAAAAACTTCAATAGTTCTAGTTTAGAATTGATTTCTGAATTGATTACTTACATTCAAGTATGTTACTTTGTAAATGGACAGACAGTTATTTGAATCCAAGCCCCACCCATTACTATTTGTGTAAATTTGGTGAAACTACTTAAACTCTGTAAAGCCTCAGTTCCTCATTTGTAAAAATAATCATATCTATATCTCAGAGATATTTTGAAGCTTAAAATAAGATAATGTTTAAAGTACAGTTCTCAGAAGAAAGCAGGCACTAAGTAAATATTATCTCTTTTAATTATGTCTCAGTATCACAATAATGAGTTCACTAAATACAGCTAGAGAACACCTCCTACACATCATATCTTTCATCTTCCACTGTGTAGGAAGCTAAGAGAAGCTGGAGATATTTGAGAATTTATTCATATAAGATGATATAAATTGACAATCCATCCATTAATGAACAACAAAATATATGAAAATGTTAAAAAGTGAGTGAGCATTTACTGAATGCCTATTGTATATTCAATTGGAAGGAAGATTGGGCAATCTACTTCCATAGAAATACCACCTCAGAAACCCAAGGAAGGTGAACTATCAGTCAGAGATTACATGACAGCACATAACAACAACCACAACAAACTATATATACAGTTAGTTGCTATGAGTCAACCAAAAATTCAACAAAAGTTTAAGTTAGAAAGAGTGACAATTGTTGGGTCTCATCAATTATGAAGAGGATTGGCTCTAGACTTTCTTCAAGGAACCAAAAATTCCCGCAAAACGCCCCTTAGCTAACAGAGTAATTTTCTTTGGGCTTACCTCATTTACACTAGTTTAGTATGTGAGAACCCAATTTAGTTTTCAACTATTTAGGCATAGAACTGTATACAATCCAAGACTCCTAAATCCCAGAGAGGTTCACTTTCCATTACATCTTGCAGCTGTAGGAATAAAAGAGAACAGTAAATGCTACTTGAATTTCATGATTTCAAATATCTAGTAAAGATGAATTCACTTGCTGCACCTGCTTGTTGTTTTATCATTCCATGTCTTATCTCTCTTGTGAATTGGCTAACAGACACAACACCTATTTAAAATGATTGGATCTTGAAAAAATGTAAATTGATATTTCATACCCCATAGGTTCTTCTGCAATAGTAATGTCTGTGCTATATGAGCACTGGAAATTAAATCATTTTTAAAACCAGCATAGGGTCTAATAAAGAAAAAAAAAAAAAAAAGTATGAAATCCTACAGTGCCTGCTCAGTAGAAGCTTTTCACAGTGAAACATTTTTAAAAGAAACAGAACAAATGTGATTGATTATCAATTCACTTGCCAGAATCTACATTGAAATTAAAGAAAGTAAAAGCCCTTTTATGAAAGTGATATAACCACCTGCATTATTAATCCAATAAAACATGTTTGGCTGTTTATGAACTGTCTTGACCCAGGTGTATAAAGCAGTCTCCTAGAAGGTAGATGCCTTATATAGTAACTGATCAATCCTCTCTAACTGTGGAAAAGCAATTAGTAGCATTCAAAATTGACCATAAGGTCAAAATACTCTAAAAGAATTCTATCATTGAAGCAAATATGAAGTTAGCCACACTTGTGATAAGCAGAACAAATGAAAAATCCCACTTACTAATTTGTACTTGGTAGATATTTCAGGAATTATTAACTCATTAAAAACAAGTTCCTAATGCCTGAAACATAACAGAACCAGGTTTGAATATTTGTTAACTGCTTATCTAAATATTAGCCAATGCCCAGATGATTATGATTGAGCTGATACACTTCTTTGCAAATAGCTATTATCTATTGTTTTGGTTACCTAGTACCACTCTGACAAGAATATACCACAAATGGGATGGGCTTAACCAACAGAAGTTAATTCTCTTATAGTTTTGGAGCCTAGAACACTAAATACAAAATGCTGGGCTTTAGGAGCTGGGTGAAAGCACTGGACCTTAGGCTTCAGCTTTGCCTCTTGCTCCTGGCCCACTGAAGCTAGAGACATCTCTTCACTCAGGTAGCTACTGGCTGCTGAGGCTGACAAGTCCAAGTTTGACAAATAAAAAGACATAATCCCGATGTTACCAAACTAACTGGCAGGCCATTAATTTAAGTTAATTGTAAGTCCCAAGGTCAGCAGAGCATGGCAGGCTGTTGAACAATGACACAACTACACGCAGGGTCTAAGTGTGTCATAGAGTAGAGACTATCTCCAAGGCTTCTGCTTATATACAAGAAGCAGACCACATGCCAAAGGCAGCTAGTCAGCTGCTTGTGGCAGATCCCACCATGGAGTTGATTGCCAGTCTCATCATGGAGAATAACTACCACCAGCTTCCCAGCCACTCAATCAGGACCAGCCAAGTTGACACACAAACTGAACTACCATATCTATAAATATTCAACTTTTACTCATTCTCCATAGAACATGTTTTAAATGACAATAGATTATATTTGCATATATTCATTTGTTTAAGAATCACAAACCTATTCAAAGAGAGGATTCTCTAATAGATATCTTGAGATTTAGTTTACACAGAGGCATGTATGAAGTTAGAAAGGACCTGTCTAATAGATCTAGTATCTTTGGAAGGGAAAATTTCAACAGCAGAATATACAATCTTGTACAATATATTATTCTCCCCAAGTCTGTTCTTTCTTTATGAAAATAAATATAATTTTATGAAGTCACAGTTCTCTAGTTTGTCTTCTACTGTTTGTATATATTTACGTATGTTTGTATATATTTTGTATGTACTTATGTTTGTATATGTTTGTACTTATGTTTGTGTATATTTACTTAATGTTTGATAATATATTTATACTGTGTATTAGGGCCACAAGTTTAATCCTTTTTTTTTGTTTGTTTCTATTTGATGATCTTTATAGTTTTGGATTTTACATTTAGGTCTTTCATCCATCTTAAGGTAGTTTTTGTACATGGTAAGAGATATGGATCCTGTTTCATTTTTCTGAAAATGGACATCCAGTTTTGTCAGCACTATTTGTTAAAGAGATTATCTCTTCCCCATTTAATGGATTTATGCACTTTGTCTCTAAAATTTACAGAAAACTTCAACACCTTAACAACCAAAAGATAAACAATCCAATTAAAAAATGGGTAGAGGGCATGAACAGACATTTCACTAAAAAAGACACTCAGATGGCCAAAAAACACATGATGAACAGCTCACAATCATTAGCCCTTACTCACTGCAGTTCAGTCAGATCTGACTCATAGCAAGCCCTTCTTGGGTTTCCGAGGCAGTATCACTATGGAAGTAGATTGCCCAACCTTGCTTCCGAGGAGTGGCTGATGGATTTGAACTATCAGCCTTCTGGTTAGCAGTCAAATGCCTTAGGCACTATGCCACCATCAAAACAACAATGTGATTAACACCTGACCCCAGCATTAATATCAAAATTTACAACAAAAGCAATAAGAATAACAAAATGCAGACAAGAGTGTAGAGAGGTATGAACTCTCATACATTGCTAGTGGGGTTGTAAAATGGCAAATTGACTGTGGAATATAGTATGGCACTTTATTAAAATGTTAGAAAGATAAATACTACATGATTCATCAATTCCAAAGAAATAAACCAATTGAAATAATATCCATTACATGAATATGTACATACACACTCATATTCATCACAACATTGTTCACAAATAGCAAAAAGAGGGATCTAGAGGACATTATGCTAAGTGAAATTAGTCAATCACAAAAGGACAAATATTGTATGAGGTAATTGTAAAATTTCAAGAAAAGATTTACACACAGAAAGAAACATTCTTTGAAGGTTACCATGGGTAGAAGTTCAAGGAAGGTAAATCACTAATATATTAAGTTGGGTGAAAGGAAAGGCGATATACAACAAGGGAGCAGTCAGCACAAAATGATCAAAGGAAAGAGAAGACACCAGGAGGAGCACAGGGGTTAAAAGCAAAAAAGTAAATATTATTACATATGAAAAATCCTGCAATGAAAGTAATAAAATAATATTGAAATGGAATCAGATAGACACAAAATCGGGACAAGTATAGGAAGGGTAATGAGACTATAACCACAAATATATATGGGTTTGACAGAGGATATTTCTACATATATGTTTATGTATTCTACAAACATAACCATCAATATAGTAGAGTCTCCAGGGGTCAAAGTTAGGAAAACTTCTTGGCCATAAACAAATACATTGATGGAATGAATGACTGCAACTGAGGACGCAGGACCCCATGCACATATACTCATAATGAACCTGTGTAAAACAGAACAAAACACTACCTGATCCTTCATCATCTTCAGAACCATTTCCATTCTTGAGGCTATCATTTTAGCCATTATGTCAATCTATCTCATTAAGGGTTCTTCTCTTAGGCTCAGGGTATATCGAGGACAACTGGCATAACATACTACACAAAGAGAATGTTCTGTATCTGTGGTAATAAGGTTGTGTGTCAACTTGGCTAGGCCTGGTTGAGGGGCTGGGAAGCTGATGGTAGTTATTCCTCGTGATGAGACTAGCAATCAACTCCATGGTGGGATCTACCACAAGCAGTTGAGCATCTGCTTTAGGGATGTGGTCTGCTTCCAGTATATAAGAGGCAGCTTTAGGAATGGTCTCTAGCTGATGGTGACTTGAACCCTGCATGTAGCCAAGTCATTGTTCAGAAGCTTACCATGTTCTGCTGATCTTGGGACTTTCAATGGTCTTGAATCAATGGCCTGCCATGTGGTTTAGTACTACTGGGACTGTGTCATTTTATTTGTCAAGCTTGGGCTTGTTAGCCTCAGCAGTCTCAGTAGCTGCCTGAGTGAAGAAAAGCCTCCAGCTTCAGTGGGCCGGGAGCAAAAGGCAGAGTTGAAGCCTAAGTTCAAGGGTCTTTCACACAGACCATAGAGCCTAGCATTTTGAACTCTGACTTCTAGCCTTCAAAACTGTAAGGGAATAAACTCTTGTTTGTTGAAACCATCTCATTTGTGGTATATTCCTGTCAAAGCAACACTAAGTAATCAAAACAATATCCTACTTGGTAAATGGGAGCTCTGGTAGCATAATGCCTAAAGCACTTGACTGCTAACCAGAAGGCTGGAAGTTCAAACCCACCAGCCACTCCTCAGAAGGAAGTTTGGGCAATCTACTTCTGTAGTGATACCACCTCAGAAACTCAAGGAGAGGTCTCTATGAGTTAGGTCTAACTCGATGTCACATAACAACAACTACTCGGTAAGTACTGACTGTGGTCTAGAAAGCTTGTTTGTGGCCATCTAATGTGAAATTATTGGTATCTCCATGTCCAGAGCAAATACAAGTGAAGAAAATCAAAGATGCAAGGAAATAATTAATTCCGAACACTCCTTGAATACAGGTAACAACTTGCACTATGCTGAGACCAGAAGAACTAGATGGTGCCTAATTACCACTACTGATTACTCTGAAAGGAATAGCAATAGAAAGTCATGGATAAAGTGCAAAAAAAATGAGAAACAAAACTCAAAATAATAAAAAAAGACCAAGCTTACTGGTGTTATAGAAACTGATGGAACCCCTGAGACTGTGGTCTTTAGATGCCCTTCAGACCTGGAAGTGTCTTCATTCCTTTGGCTCAATGTTCAGCCAAACAAAAGAAAGGCTTATAACGTGAACAATCACACTATGGAGCATGTATTCAGAGAAATCAATTGCATAATATCAAAAGGGCAGTGTTTGCCCAGAGATAAAGTTCAGAGTCAGGAAAGAAGGACAAATGGAAAGGAGAAACACAGTGAGGAAGTGGGAAGAGTATTATTGCATTGTGTTATATTACAATCATTATCACAGATCAAAATTTATATAAATGGTTGAATGGGAAAGCAATGTCCACTGTGAATTTTTACTCAAATAACAATAAAAAAGGATTATTATTATTATTATTTTAATCAAAGAAAGAAAATTCACACAGTATGCTGTTAGGTGCTGGCGAGTTGGTGCTAACTTATGGCACCTCTACGTACAACAGAACAAAATGCTGCTTAGTCCTATGCCATCCTGACAGTCAGTGCCATGCTTGAGCCCATCATCACTATGTCAATCCATCTCCTTAAGGATCTTCTCTTTTTTGTTGACCTTCTACTTTACTAAACATGATATTATTCTCTAGGGATTGGTCCCATCTGACAACATGACCAAATACAAGAGAAAAGTCTGGCTATTCTTTGTTCTAAGGACCATTCTGGCTAAATTTCTTCTATGACTAATTTATTCATTCTTGTAATAATTCATGGTATGTTCAAAAATATTCTTCACCAACACAACTCAAATGCAGTCTTCAATTCTTCTGCAGTCTTCTTTATTCATTGTCCAGCTCTCACATGTATGAGGCTGTTAAAAACATCATGGCTTTGTTGAGGCATTCCTCAGTCCGCAAAGTGTCATCTTTGTGCTAGAATATTTTTAAATAAACTTTTGCAGCATATTTGCCCAATGCAATACACCATTTGATTTCCAGAGTCTACAATATAACCACTGCCATCAAATCAATTCCTACTCATAGTGAACCTAAAGGACTGAGTGAACCTGCCCCATAGAATATAGAACATAGTGTTTTCAAAAACAGAGTGTTATCTTCTTATGACTTGGAATTTTCTCAATGAATAATGGATAGTATTAAAATATCTTATAAATATGATTTGTTTGCATTTATGTAAATGCATATCAATTAAAGGGCATGACATCATTAATTAGGAGGGCCACAGGAAAAAGGGCTACAGCTGTGCCCTAGAACAGCAGAGTGATGGACAAAAGAAGTGAAAGGGAACAACAGAAACATTAGAATAAGTCAATAATGGGTAAATGAAATATGGGTATAACTCACAGCTTAGGTTATAAGGAACAAAGCCATTTCTCATTTTAGGAGACTCAGGAAACAATGTTAAATCAATGGCAAGAGCAACAGACAAATAAACAAATTGATTTACTTGGTTCTTAGGTTTTGGTTAGGTTTGGGCTTTTGACCTGATTTGCGCAGCCTCACATATATACCTTGTAGAAACTGTGGCAGAAATCAAGTCTAATGTCTAGCAGGTAAATTATGTTTATTCCATTACTGGTAGATTTTTGAAATTGCCATGTTCTTTTTGCAAATTTTCTCTTGAAATTGCCTTCCGAAATCTTCATTGTTTCATTGTTTGTATGTCCTAAATGAGGACAAGTCTTTATTTCCTAATTATAAGTATATTTTTTAAAATAAATTAATGTATTTAACAACATAAATAATAAAGCTAATTTATCATTATTTTGAGTAAATATTAAATAAAATTATTAGAAAGTGAGATAATGATACGTAAATAATAATGTGTAGGAATAATATTTTATAATATTTATGAATCACTGCTAAGACAATTCCAAAATAATGACTTAAAAATGTTTTAACAAATGACTTAATGATCATAAATAGAGGATGTCACCAAAATGGTAATTTTGCTTGATAACAAATTCTGGTAACTATGAAAATAATACTTTATTACTGCATAATCACACATAAATATATCAAATTTTCACTAAAATTTGTAATATACAACTTATACTTTTTAGCTCTACCTCAAAACTTGATAATATAAAAACACTGGCATTGAATTAAATATAGACAAAACTGAATTTAAGAAATTAAAATTCAATTTGTCCTTTTTTCAAGATTTAATTTTTAAGAATGGAATAATTATACATGAATAAAGAAAAAAATATTGATTATTCTTGATGGTATAATTTTAGTCATAGGCTCTGAATGTTTCTTCAAATGTGTAGTGTTCACAAAGTTGGTACTCCTGGTATGTGTTTTCCTCAAGGTGAGGTAACGCTTGACAGTAACAGCATGTTGCCCTATGCTTGAGCACCCTCTGCTGGCACATTCTGGAGACCTAGTCCAATTATTTTAAGAGTAAATTATTTTAAACATCCCCTGGTTAAATGTTTGGTAAGAACCCTAGTTGTACAGTGGTTAAGTGCTTGCCTGCCAACCAAAATGTTGGTGGTTTAAACCCACTAGCTGCTGCACAGGAGAAAGATGTGGCAGTCAGTTTCCATTAAGATTATAGCCTTAGAAACCCAAGAGGGCAGTTCTACTCTGTCCTTTAGTGTTTCTATGAGTTGGAATTAAAAGGTCTTTTCCTCATTTAGTTGCTAATTGTGAAGTCAGTGGTTCAAACCTCCCAGCCACTCCACAGGAGAAAAGAGCTGCTAATCTCTTTCCATCAAGATTGCAGCATAGAAAACCCTATGAAACAGTTCTACTCTGTCACATGGAATAATTTTGAGTTGAAATTGACTTGATGGCCCACACAACTACATATTTTAAATATATGTTTTCATATGTAAATATGTATACTGATATCGTACACATATTTATAAAAGGACATCATTTTAAGAATATAGCACAAGGCACTCTGTTGTTATGTGTCATCCTTTAAAACTGTGACCAAAATAATGAAAAATAAACAAGTCCCTATGTTCATTCGTTTAAAAGGTAAAATAGATTAATTTATAACTGTATTGCTTTTCTATTGTTGTTGTAACAAATTATCATACATCTAGTAGCATAAACAGAGCAAATATATTATCTTACAGTTGTTTTTTGTTAAAAGTTTGTCATAGGTCTCGTTAGACTAAAATCAAAGTGTCAAAAGTGTTGTCTTCCTTTATTGTCGACTCTAGGGTAGAATCTGTTGTTTTGTTGGAATAACGACTGCATCCTGGTTCCTCATGAGCACAATTTTGTGTTCTGGAATTCCTCTTCTTCCCAAGATAATCCATAATTAGTTATGATCGACAGAGTTGAATGCCTTAGCATATCCAATGAAACACATATAAATTTCTTTCTGGTATTTTCTGCTTTCAGCCAATATTCCTCTGACATCAACAATGAGATATTTCATTCTACGTCCTTTCCTGAATCAGGCCTGAATTTCTGACAGTTCTCTTTCCATATACTGCTATGGCAATTTTTGAACTATATCTTCAGCAAAACTTTACTTGTGTATGATAGTAAGGGTATTGTTAAATAATTTTTTGCATTCCGTTGAATCCTCTTTCTTCGGGATGCGATCTTTTCCAGTCAATTGGTCATTTAGCTATCTTCCCAATTTCTTGACATTGAGTGAGCATTTCTAGTGTTTCAACCATTTGTTGAAATATAAAAATTGACATCCCAGCAACTCCTTGAGCTTTAGTGTAGCTTCCTTCAGTCCAATCAATTCTTGATCATATGCTATGTCCTCAAATGTTTGAAGGTAAACAAATGTCTTTTGATAGGAACTCTCTTTATTTCATCTACTTTTGATTCTTTCTTCATTATTTAGTATTTTGTTCATAGAATTCTTTAATATTCAACTCAAGGCTTGAGTATTTTCTTCAGTTCTTTCAGCTTGTGAAATACTAAGCATATTCTTTCCTTTTGGTTTTCTAAGCTCAGATTTCTCCACATTTTGATATAATTTCTTTTATTTCATCATTTCTTTTTTGCTTTAGCTAATCAATATTCAAGAGCATGTTTCTGAGTTTCTTGTGGCATCCATTTTGCTCTCTTTTTTTTTTTTCTTTCCTGTCTTCTAAATGTCTTTTTGTTTCCTCATGTATGATTTTCTCAATGTCATCCCACAACTCACCTGGTCTTCAATCAATAGTGTTCAATATGTCAAACCTATTCTTGAGATGGTCTCTAAATTCAGATCAAATATACTGAAAGTCATACTTTAGCTTTTATGGACTTGTTTAAATTTTCTTCAGCATCGGTTTGAATTTGCTTATGAGCAATTTCTGATCTTTCCCACAGTCATCCTCTGGCCTTGTTCTGACTGATGATATTGAGTTTCTCCATCATCTCTTTCCACAGATGTAGTCGATTTGATTCTTGTGTATTGCATCTAGTGAGGTCTATATGTATGCTGTTTTTAGGCACCAAGTCTAGCAGTTCAAATCCACAAGCCACTCCTTGGAAGGAATGTTGGGCTATCTACTTCCATAGTGTTACTTCCTTAGAAACCCAAGGAGGGGCCACTATGAGTTGAGTCTGATTCCACAGCACATAACAACGGCAACAGAGTTGGTTCCAAGTCATAGAGACCTTACGTGCAATAGAACAAAATACGTCCAGTCCTTTGCCGTATTCAACAGTCGTTGCCACTCTTGATCCTATTGTCACAGACACTGTGTTGATTCATGTAATTGAGAGTCATCCCCTTTTACATTGTCCTAGTACTGGTAGCATAGTGCCTAAGGCACTTGACTGCTAACCAGGAAGCTGGCGGTTCAAAGCCACCAGCCACTCCTTGGAAGGAAGGTTGGGTAATCCTACTTCCGTAGTGATAACTGCCTCGGATACCCAAGGAGGGGTCGGTAGGAGTCGGGGCCGACTTGATGGCAAATAACAACAACAACAGTACTTTATGGAGCATGATATTCTTCAGGCACGAGTCCTTTCTGACAACATGACCAAAGTATGAGAGATGAGGTCTGGCCATTCTCACATCTAAGGAACATTCTAACTGTACTTCCTTCAAGACAGGTTTGTTCATTCTTCTGGCAGTCAATGGTATATTAAATATCTTTTGCCAACACCACAATTCAATTGAATCAATTCTGTGATCTTCTGCCTACTAGACGTATAGTCACTTTGTGCTGTTAGAAAAAAAAAGTGTTTGCAATGAGTAAGTTGTTGAGGTTGCAAAATTCTATCATTTTATCTGTTTTCCTTGCAACACCAAAGCAGTATTTTCCTACTACTCATCTTTATTCTTTCTTTCCAATATGCACATTCCAATGATCAGTGATTAACAATGCATCTTGATTACATGTTTGACCAATTTTGTACTATAGAAGTTGATAAGAAATTTCAAATTCTTCATTTTTGTCATTAGCGGTTGGTGCATAATGTAAATAATAATCATATAAACTAGTCTTCCTTATAAGTGTATGGATATTGTCCTATCCCTCACAGTATTGTACTTCATGTTAGATCTTGAAATGTTCTTTTTGACTATGAATGTGACATGATGTCTCTTTGATTTTTCATTTCTGGTATAGTAGACCACAAGATTATATGATTCAAAATGGTCAGTACCAATCCTTTTTAGCTCAGTAATGCCTAGTTTATCGATCTTTGTATGTTTCATTTCATTTTGATTATTTCCAATTTTCCCAGATTCATATTTTGAACATTCTACATTCAAATGAGCTGTTCCTTCCCATTTTGAGTCTAAAACTATATCATCCTGTATTAATGTCAGGAAAACATGCTTTATTTTTAGAATTTTATGAAATGCAAATAATAATAATAAAAACAATATTCAAATTCTTCACCACTAAAAAATATTCTCCTTACTTTAGATGTACAAAGATCAAAACAAGATGGAGACAAGATAGTAAATTGTTAAAGGAAAGATAATTGAGATTGAGATTAGAAACCCTGTCTTGCCAAGGAACTGATCAAGACTATGAGATAAAATTATGCTTGGAATTACACTTCACAAGAAGTACAAATAAAATATACATTAAATTAATGAAAAATATAACAAAACTAAAACTTAATTTCCATAACTGTTTCTTTTTGAAATTATGGGATTGGGGTAATGAAGATTGATTAAGAAAACCCATATATTATGCAGAATGTTTCTTTCAAATCCTTGCTTTACAATTTAGCAGCTGCATTATCTTAGACAAATTCTTTTCAGTGCTCAGATGTAAAGAAAAAAAAAAAAAAAAAAACTGCCACTGAATCAATTTCGCCTTGTAGTGACCTCCATTGGTTTCCCAAGAGTATAAGACTTGAAGGAAGTAGATTGCCTTATCTTCCTGCCATGGAGCAGCTGGTGGGTTTCAGCCACTAATCTTACAGTTACCAGCCAAATGTCTTATCCACCACACCACCAGAGGTCCTTTGCTCAGATATTACATCTATAAAATAGAGGCAGTAATAGTTGTCTTTAGCTCAAAGGATTGTCATAAGAATAAATCTTATATGAGAATTAAGTGAAATAATTCATCAAAAGTAACTACCTGTGGTTGTAGCACCTAGTAAGAAATTGATAATCAATAAGATTCTCATCTTCAACCTTCAAAAAATCTCTATGTACTAGAAAACAAAGAAGTTTTCATCCTTAACAATGCATAAGTTTAAAGCTATAAATGTATGTGAAGGGAATGGATGCCTCTGAATCTATTGCACAGAAAGAAGATATAATTTAAATTTTTAACACATCAATTGGTTGATAGCCTTCTACCAATCAATCTTGTTAAGTCTTTCTGGATATTAGCCTTTGTTCTTTTCTAAATCATGAAAGTGAAAAAAATAAAATTTACAAAAAAAATCTAGATCAAAGCCAGTTAATTATATCCTGGTATGTACAAAGTTAAGGATAGAGCTGTTTTCTCTTAAGAGCTACACTCAGAAAACTCCATGTTTATTATTTCTGTCCCCTAAGAGGTATGTTTTATCTGTAAATCCTTTCAGGAAATAACAGGAAGACTTCTCTCAGATAGTGATTGATTTTGGTTCTTTAATATGTTCTTTCCTTGTTTATACTAGGTAACTCACTGTCTCTTAGAAGACTTAATTGAGGGTCCTTACCAGGTACTGTGGATAAAATAATCAAATAAATATATTTGTTTAATAAAGGGAAACAAACAAACAAATACACTGACCCAGCTCTGAAACATCATCTGTTCAGGTGTGAATTTATTGAAATAAACAATTAACCATATAGTCAAATGAATTAATAAAAATACTTTGGGTAAGTTTAATGAGAAATCACTAATAGAAGAGATTCCTGGAGGATGAAAGTTTGGAACTTTCCCAGAAAAGTAGCATAACTTCCTGTCTCTAATTGTTATTTTATTTTAATTAATCTTTTTTTTGTCTTTTTAATTTTAACACATCAACTGATTGGAAGCCCATCTCCCAATCTGTACCATTTAGCCTTCTTGATTGTTAGTCTTCGTGTCATAACAACATTGTAGTATTAAAATAGAAACATTCCCTCAGGAAGAAAAAAAAAAAAACAATGCATTAGAAGCAACTTGATTTGCCTAATATTTTAGATCATGGATCTTGCTCCATTTCCCGGTCATAGATTGTAATCTACTCTAAGGTCATTATTTAGATTATCTCACAAGAGAATATTGTCAATATAGGCAGGACTGGAAGTAGTATCTCAAGACACAAATAGAACAAATGCTTTTTCCTTCCTTTTCTAAGTTTTGTCACTTCTAATCTTTATGTGTAGGATTTCCCTTCATAACACTTACTAGTTTCTACTCCAGTTGGTAGCTAGTAGAATTACCTGAACAAATACAAATAGTAATCTAGTAATTGAGCAACTGGACTGGATTTTATCTTTCAGTGGAAAACATAACTTAACATTCATTTTATGAATTCTACTAGTGCCATATTTCTGAAGAAAAATTCCATTCATTTAGTTAATCTTTAGAAAGTGTTTTTGAGCACCAATGACAAGTAGAGCACATTTTAAGTCCTACAGAAATGCAAAGATGAATACAGCATAAAACAGAACTTCTTGACAAATGGTGGACAATGGAGAACAGATACTCAACCAGTCAATACAAATTTTGGCTTTGTATTGCATATTCTTTATTTCAAAAGTTTAAGGTATAATGAGGGAAGAGAAGGAAAAAAAAATGGATATAATACAAGATGAAAATATAATATATACAAAAGATGATATACATAAAACTAAGCAGGCATTAGAAGAAGCAGCTACAGAATTTTCAGAGAAAATGACGTCTTTGAGTTGAATGCTAACAAAGCTCATCAAATAAAAAGAAACAAAATAACCACATAATTATAAATAAATTCATAATGAAAAAATACCCCTTCAACAAAAATATAAATACAATATAGACCTGACCATTCAAAAATATGTATTTCCTGAAATATTTGTGATATATATATGTGAAGGATAAAAATACTCTTCTGTGTATAGTCTATAAAGTGCTGTTTGTAGTAGTGTGTGAAAACAAAAGATAAAAGCAAAACGACTAAGAACTAGAAATGTGCATTCAAAACCAAGGTAACTGCCCATCACAAATTCAGACTCAATATTCCAATGCAATACTAAAATGTGTAGTTTCAAGAAAAGAAAATAAGTTATTTACACACACAGAGTATATTACTATTAATAAATACATGAATCAGGAAGTATTAGCTTATGGTGCCATGGTTAACTCCATGAACTTTTCTGTTTCACTCACTCAAATTTTGCTCTGACCTTATTTAATATATAATCAGGACAACTCAGCAATCAATTCTGCTTCTACCTTTCAGTTCCAACATTTCAACAGATAGGTTGCAAGTCATGATGACAAGAAAGAAGGTAAGAAAGCCATGCAGGATTGTTACTGCCCTAGTCCTGAAGAGACGTACTTCCCCTACTCTCACAGTACATCTGCCAAGCTAACTATTTGACCATCAATTAAATGGAGTTGAGCAGTATTGATCAGGTAGGAGAAGGGGACCACATATTAGTGACCAGTAGGGTGTCTACACAAAACCACATTTTTCTTTCATGACATCTACTTTGGCAAGTAAATATGAAAAGTAGGTATAGTCACAATCAATTATATAGATTTTTTGAAAATTCAGAATTTAATTACTAAAAAATGAAACAAACAAAAAGATATTGTTGATGCAAACCATTGTTAGAAATGTGTGTTATCACCTAAAATTATTTATCTCCTATTATAAAATTTCCAGTTCCGTAGCAGTGGAATTCCTCAGTAATAATCCTAACCATGGAAGTATGTGGAACTTTAGTTCACTTGAAGTTCCAGGGCTCTTTGGCTTAAAAATGGAGTCATACAGAGGATATATTGTACTTTAAGTGATAAGCTCTGTGTTTATTTCATGATTTTGTCACTGTCTTTTATATCATCCTGGGTGGGCTGGAGGAAGGAAGATATCATGTTTCTGGATCGCAGTTTTCATATACATGGCATGATAAATTTTAAATTGTCTTGTTTAATTTCTATGTAGGAAAACATGGTTAGACAAAATGGTGGTTAAATGAATAAGAAAAACTTGAAAAATACTAAAAGTTATTCTTTAAATTTCCCTTGAGATCTTTGTTACGTGACATTTTTATAATGAGAGAACCTTTCAATGAGGCCATTCTGATACTATGAAAATTAATTCTACCCATTGTTATATCCCACATGGACTCACTTTGTTCAAATTAGAGTTTTGTGATAAATAGTGTAATAATGTAGCTGTCTCAATAGTTATTCTTGGGTATATATAAATGAGAAAATCATTGATAATCATTAGAAAGCTTTTCTTTTAAATAACAGGCTTGTTACTTAACAGTAGATACTATTATTAAGTTTTTAAAACATTTAAAAATCTTCATAAGAAAATTTTTATAAGTGCTAAATAATATGCTGTTATTAATGCTTTACCTATTAAAACATTTATTTTCAATGCAGAATTTTGGAATTATATAGCTTGTTTAATGTGCCATATTATTTTTTCAGACTAATGGTATAGAAGAAAATACATGGCAAGATAAAATATAACCTTCCTTTATGTTAGGGGGAGAAATAAGCCCATGAACCTAAAATGACACCTTAGAAAGGATATTATTTATAGAAGCTAGAATATGAAAGAAAATGCCAGGAGATGTCAAAATTGATTGAAACACTCAACCTTGGCAGCTCTGAAATTTGCAGGTTGAATACCTGCCACAATTTGTGAATGATCCTCTATATTCTTAAATTGCTTGGTTTAGCTAGCATTGTGATATAAATGGGTAAGAGAAGCCAAGAAACTATAATCCATTTCATTTCCCAAACTTGGCCTAATATACATTATTCTGCACTACAAAAATAGACTGGAAAATAATACATTGGTGGTGAGATGAATTTTTCCCTTTTAGGGGCTATTCTTTATGCCACACATAATGAATATCAAAATGTAAACACTATTAAATAACTTTTTCTTACTAAGGTGCTCACTTCTACATTTAAGTGAGCTATATATGCACATGTATTCTTTTATTGAATACATTTATTTATTTGCTGTTGCAAGTTATTTGTCTATAAATGCATGCATGATAAATATTCATCCAAGGTATGGTAATGTAGAATATGTAGCAGCTTTATAAAGTAAAAAATGGCTGAGTTGCAGAATTCTTTAACTAACCAGGCAAGAAAATAATAAATGGACCTTGCCAAATGAAAATGCACAGAAGACAGTCAAGCTCTCTTGGCTAATAAAGGGTAACCTGCGCTAATTAAAGCCTGCTGATAGGAGTGTTCACAAGATATGGAATAAAATTAGAATGAAAATTAAATTACTTGATTTCTATTAGATCAAAAATAAGATAAATGGTAAGCCATGGGGCCTCTTCCACTGATTGAGCTTCTTTTCAATATAACCAAATTCTTAATTTACTCCACTCATCCCAACCTTTACTTACTTTAAACACACACACACACACACACACACACACAAGCACATACATATACAGAATACCTCAAATACATAAAAAACTAACAAAACTTGTTTTCATTAAAATACACATCCAGAATACACATCTCTACTAATACTTGAATTAATTATTTTAATGGTGCTGGTATTTTCTCATAAAATAATGGTAGAATTACACATTATATAAACATTCACACCTTAAATATGTTCTCTCTTCAAAGTAAATATTGAGAGATAAATGATGACTTTGAAAAGAAAATACATCTTGGTAAGGAAGACTGTTAAATTACAAGTCCTCAAATAATCCTATCAACAGACATAACCAAACCAAACTCAGTGCCATCAAGTCGATTCTGATGAATAGCAAACCCCCCACTGAATTCCGAAGAGGTAAGTCTTTAAGGAAGTAATTTGCCCCATCTTCCTTCTGCAGAGCAGCTGGTGGGTTTGAGCCACCAATCCTCTAGTAGCAATCAAATGCCTTAGGCACTGTGCCACCAGAGGTCCTTTCAAGAGAAATAGTAAAGATGAATAAAATTCACAGGAAATTTAGTATTTAATATGTAGGATAACATATAATAATTTTACCTTATTTTTTTCTCCCCAAGTATTTTCCAGAAGGGGAGAAAGTAGAATACTGACATACAACAACAATTTTATGGAAAATATAATGACTATTTTT
>NW_006921663.1:11918095-11922145 GCF_000298275.1 Orycteropus afer afer | reverse complement strand
AGTGCTATGTAATTCTAAGAAATATATTTTTAACATCCCACTATCATCACCTCATCTAATCATTATTCAAACACATACTGATTAAGCAAGAAACAGAGGAAAAAAATGAGAATTTGATGAAGAGATGCAATTATTCCTCTTTCCTTTCTGGAGAGTGTACCCGTTATATTCACACAATCCCTTCCAAAATTTCTACATCCGTTTTAATAACCATTCCTTGCCAATTCTCACTTCCAAAGAGCATTTGGTCTGCAATTCTTCCAGGACAGATGTGTTCATTCTTCTGGCAGTCCATAGTATTTTAAGCATTCTTTGTCATCTCTACAATTCAAAGACATCAACTCTTCTTTGGTCTTCCCTAATCATTTCCCAGCTTTGACATGCATATGTTGCTGTTGTTATTTGCCATCAAGTTGGACCTGACTCATAGCAACCCCTCCTTGGGTTTCCAAGGCAGTATGACTAGGGAAGTAGATTGCCTAACCTTCCTTCCGAGGAGTGGCTGGTGGGTTTGAACCGTCAGCCTTCTGGTTAGCAGTCAAGTGCCTTAGCCACTACTATTGTAAATACCATGGTTTGGGTCAGGTGCACCTTAGTATTCAAAGTGGCATCTTTGTTGCTTAAAACTTTAAAAGGGTCTTTGCTTGCAGATTTTCCCTATACAATATAACATCTGATTTCTTGGGTGCTGATTCCACAGATATTGACTGTGGGTACAAGTAAAATGAAATTCCTGACAACTTAATGTTTTCCCCATTTATCATTATGTTGCTTAGTAGTCTATTTGTGAGGACTTTTGTTTTCTTTATGTTGAGAGTCAATCCATACTGAAGACTGTAATCTTTGACTTCATCAGTAAATACTTCAAGTCATCTTCACTTACTGTAAGCAAGGTTGTGTTATCTGCAAATCTCAGATTGTTAGTGAATCCTGGTTGCATGTTCTTCTTCATATAATCCTGCTTCCTGGATACTTGTTCAGTGTACCTATTGAATAAATATGTTGAAATGATACAACATTAACCTCAAACTTCCTGATTTTAAACTATGCAATAGGTGCTTTTTATTTTTTTTGAATGATGGCTTCTTGTTCTGTATACAGGTATCTCATGAGCACAATTAAGTATTCTGGAATTCCCATTCTTCTCAATGTTATCTATAATTTGTTATGATCCACATAGTCTAATGCCTTTTCATAGTCAACAAAACACATGGAAACATCTTTATGGCATTCTTTGTTTTCAGCCAAGATCCATTTGACATCAGCAATGATATTCCTTAATTCATATCATCTTCTGTGTCCACCTTGAATCTGGCCGCTCCCTATCAATATTTTGCTGCAATCGTTTTTCAAATATCTTCAGCCAGATTCTTCAGCATGTGATATTAATTATATTGTTTGATAATATCCATTTTCCATTGGATAAACTTTCTTTTGAATGGGCACAAATATCAATCTCTTTGGGTTGGTTGGCCAGGTAGCTGTCTTCCCTTTTTCTTGGCATAAACGAGTACTATCTCTTGTGCTACATCTGTTTGTTGAAATATCTCAATGGGTATTCCACCAATTCCTAGAACCTTGTTTCCTGCCAATACCTTCAGTGCAGACTCGACTTCTTCCTTCAGTACCATTGGCTCTAATTTATATGCTACCTCCTAAAATAGCTGAACACTGACCAATTATTTTTGGTACAGTGATCTTTTATTGGTTCTATCTTCTTTTGATGTTGCCTCCACAGTTCAATATCTTTCCCATAGAATTCATGATTATTGAACTTCAATGCTTGAATTTTTTTCTTCAGTTCTTTCAGTTTGAAAAAATGCCTAGTGTGTCCTTCCCTTTTGGTCTTCTAATTCTAGATCTTTACATATTTCACTATAATACTGTACTGTGTCTTCTCAGGCTGTCCTTTGAAATCTGTCAAGTTATTTCATCATTTCTTCTATTTGATTTAGTTACTCTATGTTGAAGAGCAAATTTCAGAGTCTGTGACATACATTTTGGTCTTTTCTTCTTTCCTGTCTTTTTTAATGACCTTTTGCTTTCTTCATGTATGAAGTTCTTAATATCTTCCCACAACTTGTCTGCTCTTCATTCTTTGGCATTCAATGCATCAAATCCATTCTTTGGATGGTCTCTAAATTCAGATGGGCTATATTTAAGGTTATATTTGGGCTCTCATGGACTTGTTTTAATTTTTTTCAGTTTCAAAATGAATTTGCATATGAGTACTTGTTCCACAGTCAGCTCCTAGCCTTATTTTGACTGATTATATTAAGCTTTTCCATCACCTCTTTCTACATGTGTAGTCAATTTGATTCATTTTTTATTCCATCAGGTGAGGTCTTTCATTTATGTTATTGATAAAAGGTCTGTCCAATGAATAAGTCACAAATCTTGAAAAATTCTATCATGAGAATCCCAGTGTTCTGGTTACCTAGTGATGCTGTGACAGGAATATACCACAAAAGGGATGGCTTTAACAAACAAGAGTTTATTCTCTTACAGTTTTGGAAGGTAGAAATCTGAGTTCAAAGTGTCAGGCTCTAGGGGCTGGGTGAAAACCCCTCGACTTTGGGCTCTGCCTCTTGTTCCCAGCCCACTGAAGCTAGAGGCTTTTTTTCACTCAGGTATATGTTGGCTGCTGAGGCTGACAAATACAAGGTTGACAAGTAAAAAGGCACAGTCCCAATGTTACCAAACACCATGGCAGACCACTAAATCAAGTCCAGAAAAAGTATGAAGATTGGCAGGGCATGGCAAGCTGTTGAACAATGACTTGGCTAGATGCAGGGTTCAAGTGTGCCAAAATGCTGGAGACCTTCCTGAAAGTTGCTTCTTATATACTGGAAGCAGGGCACATCCCTAAAGCAGCTACTCAGCTTCTCCAGTAGATTCCACTATGGAGTTAATTGCCAATCTCACCATTGGGAATAACTACATCCAGGTGTCCAGCCAATCAAACAGGCCCAGCCAAGTTGTCACACAAGCTGAACTATCACAGTCCACATCATTTCTATCACCAAGGCTATATTTTCCAACTATTGAAGTAGCTTTCACATTCTGATCACCAGTAATAATCAATACATCATTATTGCATGTTTGGTAAATTTCAGACTGCAGACAGTTAAAAAAAATCTTCAACTTCTTCATCTTTGACTTTAGTGGTTGGTGTGCAAATTTGAATAATAGTAGTATAAACTGCTCATTTCAAATACCTATTTGAGATATTTCAACAAATGTAGGCTGCACTGAAAACACTCACTCAGCTTTGCCAAGAGATTTGGAAGACAGGTACCTGGCCACCTGACTGGAAGAGATCCATATTTGTACCCATTCAGAAAAAAAAAAAAAAAAAAAGGTGATCCCACAGAATGAGGAAATTATCAAACTATATCATTAATATCACATGCAAGTAAAATCTTACTGAAGATAATTCAAAAACGGTTGCAGCAGTATATTGACAGAGAACTTCCAGACATGCAAGGTGGATTCATCAGAGGATGTAGAATGGGGAATATCATTCCTGATGTCAGATTGATCTTGGCTGAAAGCAAAGAATACCAGAAAGAAGATTACTTCTGTTTTACTGACTATGCCAAAGCATTCAATTGTGTGGATCATAACAAATGATGGATAACATAGAGAAGAAGGGGAATTCCAGAATACTAATTGTACTCATGAGGAACCTGTGCATAGGCCAGGAGGCTGTCATTCAAACAGAACAAGGGAATACTGCATGGTTTCAAATCAGGAAGTGTTTGCTTAGCATAATGATTTAATAAGTACAGTGAAAGGATACAACTCTGATGCACAGAGTTTATAGTACTGTACTTATTAAGTCATTATGCTGAGCAAATAATCAGAGAAGCTGGACTATATGAAAAAGAATGTGGCATGAGGATTGGAGGAAGACTCAGTAACAACCTGTGATATGCAGATGACACAATTTTGTGTGCTGAAAGTGAGATGACTTGAAGCACTTACTAATGAAGATTGAAAGAATACAGTCTGCAGTACGGATTATACCTCAATATAAAGAAAACAAAA
>NW_006921663.1:11909832-11917734 GCF_000298275.1 Orycteropus afer afer | reverse complement strand
TCTTCCTCTCCCTCTCCCCCTCCCCCCCCAATTTCCACTTGGACCCTTTGTATTCTTGCGCTTTTCAGGTGTCCCTGACCCCCAAGCCCTGCTATCTGGTGAATTTCTTTGTACGTTTTCCCATGCTCCCCAAATTCCCAGCTTCTGGTGAAGCTCTTTGTTCACTTTTTCCCGCCATGAAGCAGTCCCTACCCCCATTCTCCCTTTCCACTTGGATCCTTTGTCTTTGTCCTCAGGCTTATCTTGTCTCTGCCATCCCTTGCATTAGTTCCTCTTCAACATTTAGGATCGGTTCTTTTGAAATAGGCAAACAACCTCCTGTATCAAAACACTACTTAAGCACCCTGTGGAGACAGGATCAGTGCTGATGCTACTCTAAGCTTCAGCCCATCTGCAGGATGGATATTTCAGTAAAACTTATTTTCTAGCAATTCACCCTGGTCTTATTGTCCTCGGTATTCAACACCTAACAGCTGCACAATGAATGAGGAAAACTGAAGAAGGGTTGATGCTTTTGAGTTGTGGTGTTGCTGAAGAATAATGCAAGTACCATGGACTACTAAAAGAATGAACAGATCTGTCCTGGAAGAAGTGCAGTCAGAATGCTGCTTGGAAGTGTGAATGGCCAGACTTCCTCTGACCTACCTTTGTCATTTTGTCAGAAAGGACCATTCTCTGGAGAAGGATATCATGCTTGGTAAAGTGTAGGGTCAATGAAGGAGGGGAAAACCTCAATAAGATGGATTGACACAGTGGCTGCAACGATGTGCTCAGTATAGCAATGATCGTGAGGCTGGTGCAGGACTGGTAGTGTTTCATTCTGCTACATATAAGGTCTCTGTGATTTGGAGAAAACTCGATAAAAACAACAATAATAAACTGCTCTTCCTTGTAGGCTTATGCATATCATCCTGTCACTGACAACAGTGCACGTCAGGATAGATCTTGAAATGTTCTTTTTGATGATGAATGCAGTGTCTTTGCTCTTAAAATGGTCATTCCTGGCCTAATAGATCATATGATTATCTGACTAAAAATGGCCAATATCAGTCCATTTCAGCTCATTAGTGCCTAGGATATTGATCTTTATCTGTTCCATTTCATTTTTGACCATTCTAATTTTCCAAATTTATATATACTTTCTGTGTTTTGATTACTAATGAATGTTTGCAGCTCTTTGTTCTCATTTTGAGTCATGCCTCAACAGTAAATGAAGGTCCCAAAAGCTTTACTTTACTAAGGTGAACTCTACTTTGAGGAGGCAGCACTTCCCCTGTCATATATTGAGTATCCGACAATATTTCACTGCTATTCATGAGGTTTTCACTGGCCAACTTTTTCAGGAGTGGATGGCCTTGTCCTACTTCCCAGTCGTCTTAGTCTGGAAGCCCTGCTGACACCTTTCCACCATGGCTATCACACTGCTGATAATGGAAAGCTGGTGGCATAGCCCCCATTTTGACAGCAACAAGCAAGTCACCACAGCATGACAGACAAAAGTTGGAAGCCACATGTTAAACACTGAAAATTCATATACATGTAGAAATTTCAGTATTTTCTTCCCCTTTTCTTACAGGAAGGAGCTTTGGTAGCATAGTGCTTCAGGCATTTGACTGCTAACCAGAAGGCTGGTGGTTCAAAATCACCAGCTTCTCCTCGGAAGGAAGGTTGTGAAATCTTCCATAGAGATACTGCCTCGGAAACCCAAGGAGGGGTTGCTATGGGTGGGAACTGACTCAATATCAATGCATTTGGTTTTGGTTTTGGTTTTGTTTTCTCACAAGTTAGGTCCAGAAATGGGAATTTAAGGAAGATGATTGAAGAAACTACTCAAAAATCAGAGTAACTGATTTCTGCATTATTTCTATCCTTTCATTTCTTGCCATTAACATTGTTGCTGCTCTTGCATTTTTCCATTATTTTGTCCCTTGCTTTATAATTGAGTAAATTTGTGTATTGCCATTCTCAAACCCAAACCAAACTCACTGCCATAGAGTAACTTCTTATGACTCATAGCGACCCCCATTGAGTTTCCCAGGCTGTAAATCTTTACAGAAGTAGATTGCTGTGTCTGCCTTCCAAAAAGCAGCTGGTGTATTTGAGCAGTCAAGTGCCTTATCCACTACTCCAGGAATTAATTAATTCAGGTATGGTTTCTTGACATACTTTTTCCTCTTGAGGTATCATTTTGAATACATAACTTCTCTTTCAAAGATATATTTCTCACTTTTGTCAATGACTGAAAATATAACTTTTTTTCTTTCTTTCTTTTTTTGTATTTTAAAAAGAAGGAACAAAGGAAATATGAAGATAAAAATTAAATATTAAAAAAATTATCTTCTTTGAAACATGAACATTTCAAAAAAGAAAAAATGAAAACTATAAAGTTCACACATTTCAATAAAATATGTAAACAAATGTGAGAAGGTTTTTGCTTTTGTATACACATTGAACATATTAAATGAGGAAATCATCTCTATTTTTTGAGCAAAACAAGAAATTTTGAAGAGATACCTTTTAAAGTAGTGAAGGAGTGAATTTTTAAATTTTAGTAACATGAATCAAAATAACAAATAACTAAAGTGAAAACTAAAAATTAAAGATAAGAAGAAGGGTAAAACTTCTCAAGACAAAGGATAAAAGGGTGCTTTGGTAGATTTCATCTGCTTCTGTGAAGATTTACAGCCTTAGAGATCCCATGGGGTCACTATAAGTCAAAATCAACTCAATGACAGTGAATTTGCTAGATTTTAATGAAAATAAAGAAATTTGCTAGTATGTCTTACTTTCTTCCAAAATCATTGATGCTATTCTCTTCTGGAAAATAATTATAGGAGAGAAAGAGAAAATAAAAGAACAAGAAATGAAAAAAAGTAAAGAATAGGTATACTTAGAGAACAGTTGTGATTCACAGTACACAGTCACACATGATACCAATGCAAAAGGAAGTGGAAGTCTGATCTTTCATTTGTGACTCTTGTATTTCTTGGAAATATATCTGCCTTTTACATTTGTACTTCCTGATATACAAATTGTAATATCAAATATTTTCTGATTCTGTCCATATCACAAGCTCCAGCATTCAGAGTCTATTTATAACACTGAAGTTATTGCTTTAGTGGAAAATGTTTGAATTTTCTTTCTCTGACATGTTTCTGTGTCACATAGTTTCTGGATTTTGAAGGTTTTTCTGTACTTTATTTGTTCTATACAATGCTTTTGCCTCCTCAAGGGTTTTACTTTTATGAGTGCTTAACTTCCTGCTTTTTATATGGCTGAAGTTGTAGCTTTCCAGGATAAAGGTTAAAACCAGATAGACTAGCTAGACACCAAACTGTTAATACTGGTTGTATTGATAGGCACCCTGTGTCCTTCATGTGGCTACTGAACAACACGCTGTGATTTTTTTTTTTTTCTTTTCTTTTCTTAGATACTAAGCCCTTTACTAAGGAGCTCTGGTGGCATACCAGATAAGGTGCTTGGCTGCTAACCAGAAGGTCAGTGGTTCAAACCTACCAGCTGCTCCCCTCAGTGGGAAAAAGATAAGGCAATCTACTTCAGGAAATTTACAACCTTGGAATCCAGTGGGAGTTGTTATGACTTAGAATGGACTTGATGAGAGTGTTTTTTTTTTTTAACTCTCTATGTTTAGAGTGGGAGCTCTGGTAGCACAGTGGCTAAGACACTTGCCTGCTAACCAGACCACTGGCAGTTCAAACCCACCAGCCACTCCTCGGAAGGAAGGCAATCCTACTTCCGTAGTGATACTGCCTTGGAAACCCAAGGAGGGGTCGCTATGAGTCAGGGCTGACTCAACAGCACATAACAACAACAACAATGTTTAGAGTGTAAAAGGTTGGTTTAAATAATGCAAAGCAGAGTAATAAGCTTAGTAATCAGCCATTGTAAAGAGAATTCAGTGATTTAACATAACATCTGTTTGTTTTGTGCTCAGAGGATTAGGGACTAGGTGAGGTGAATCTATATTTAGCTGCTGGTCTGATGGTTGGGTATGGGGTCAAGGCAGACATGGGAACAGCTACTCAAGAGAATCTCATAGATGAGATCAGAAGATTCCAGAAAGTTGAGCAGAATACTTGCAGTCACTTTGGAGACAGTTAGAGAAATATTAATTTTTGACAGTGTACAAGATTTTCCTACAAGGTCTGAGATTTCATAATTCCCAGTAAGCTCAAATAGAGATCATTTAATAATTATCCCACTGTCATTTCTGGATTTTAGAAAATAGCCAGTACAAAGATTTTAAAATATGCTTAGACCGCTTGTTGTTGTTGTTGTTGTTATGTGCCGTCGAGTCGGCCCCGACTCATAGCGACCCCTCCTTGGGTTTCCGAGGCAGTATCACTACGGAAGTAGGATTGCCCAACCTTCCTTCCAAGGAGTGGCTGGTGGGTTTGAACCGCCAGCCTTCTGGTTAGCAGTCAAGTGCTTTAGCCACTATGCTACCAGAGCTCCTGCTTAGACCGCTACCTATCATAATTCTCAAAGTTTTGGTTTAGCTAGTGCTTTCGAAACCCTCCTATGGCACATATATAGGCAGTGGGTGAACTGGTTGTGCACAATAAATTCATATTCCCTTATTTTCTCTTTAAACATTAAGATAACTTCTTCAATATTATACCACGGAAAAACCTACATATCAATTTTATATACCATATTCTTATACAAATAACTTGCAGGTTACAAGTTTCATTGCCAAAGCACCCTTCCCCCAAGGTGTTTTCTCATAAGCAAACTGTGGTAATTTTTTCAGCAACATGTGAAAAAAAAATTAGCAGAGAGTGCACACAAAACATCTTGAGGGGATGGTGCAGTTGGCAAAAACATATAGTGTGTGCATTATTTGTGTAAAAATATGGTATTCTATGTCACAGTTGAGTATTAATTTAATTAAACCAATTGAGCAGATGCTTAGCAACATTCCAAAGATGCTTCACCTAACAAACTGTAAACAGGCTCTAATTAGTGTGCTCATAAAAAAAAAAAAAAAAAAAAAAGAAAAAAATCAGCCTGATCCAGTATTATATTTCTGCTACATGCTATTACATGGCCTACATTCTTCAAATCAATTCCTTATATGTTCTAAGGATTCTGTCAACATAAATTATCAAAATCTTGAAATTATTTTCTATATATGGAACTTCATCCTAGGTCAGGTTTTGTATCACTTCTTTTGGGGCTTGCTGGAATTTAAGTATAAAAGTCCCCAGTGATGGGGGGTGCAGGTTTTAAGGAGAATTATCATTTCCATTCAAGATGACTGTGTCAAGAGTGGCTATGAGGGAATTTGTAAGCAAGTAAAGGCCTACCTATTCAGACAGAGAAGAAGGTGCTGCTTTCAGAGGCAGGGAAGGAGTAGCTGAATTCAGGCATTTGGAGTCCTCAGCTTCATTTCAGTATACAAACTGTGTCTATCCCAAATTTTAGGATCCATTTAGCATAGTGCCTAAGGCACTTGACTGCTAACTAGAAGGCTGTCTGTTCAAACCCACCAGCCACTACTCAGGAGTTGGGGCAATCTACTTCCTTAGTGATACCACCTTGGAAACCGAAGAAGGGGGTAGGTATGAGTCAGGGCCGACTCTATGGCATGTAACACCACCACCAACAACAAACTGTGTTAAGTTAAACACTATAGACCCTATGAGACTGAATTCTATTTGCTTCTTAGGCTAGCCACCCATAGGATTAGACTTTTGGTTCTAAGAAATCTATTACCTGCTTTACAAAACTTAAGAGATTCTTTCAGAGCAGTCATAAAAGCTTTCTCATTCATTATCTGGAGCTTGTATTGGGAATTTGAAGTTGTTCTGAGATCATGAGGGAATCAGAGGAAACACTGCATCTGACTGTCACCAAAAGAGATAGGGAGATCATGGAGAAGGCACAGAACCTACTAGATATAATTACCAGCATGACCTCCATAGAATAATGACTAACTTCATTTCTGTTTTACAAATATCATGCACATGTACCCCATTGTAAAACTGCACTGTAGAGCCTTATCAAAAGGGTATTCTGGAAATCTAGAAAGGACTGATGATTGTACTGAGTTAACTACAAACTATCCAGCAAAGGCAATTATGTTGCTTTGTGCATATACAGTTGTTCTCTTGGGGCTAGTGGAATATGAGGAAATACAGTTTTCAAAAATAAGCCAGAGATGGAGATAAAAGAATTCCAACAGTATTAGTTTCAGATAACTAAATATTTCTAGAATATTCTTGTTAACAAGAACTTTGTGATGAATGTCTAAAAGGCTAGAAGGTAAACTTGGATAGATATAATCTTTACTTAGGGGGAGCTCTGGTAGCATAGTGGCTAAGGCACTTGCCTGCTGACCAGACGGCTGGCGGTTCAAACCCACCAGCCACTCCTCGGAAGGAAGGTTGGGCAATCCTACTTCCATAGTGATACTGCCTCGGAAACCCAAGGAGGGGTCGCTATGAGTCGGGGCCAACTCAACGGCACATAACAACAAAAACACAATCTTTACTTTGCATATTATGGTAACGTTAATTAAAATTTCTCCTATGGGTAACATTCCTACAGCTAAAATGAGTCTCAAGCAGGCATTTACTTGAAATAACCAGAATTTTAGGAAGCAATACATAATTGTGTTGCAAATAAATATGTATATTGTAAATTGAGTTTATTTAGAGCTGAAAATGGTGTAATAATAATATTTTGAACATCAAATACCTTGAGATTTCTAAGTTTAAGAAAGTTGGTGTTACAAATTTTTATATGTAAATGGCAGACATTATTAGAATATAAATCTATCTAGAAAGTAATGTTGTGTTATTCCATATTAGGTACACTTGTCATGATTATGTTCTTTTTCTTGTTTTTTAAATATCACATATTTTTGCTTCATCACTATCATCAGTATGACCTTGGGCATGTTATCAAAACTCCTCCTGCTTTGTATTAATATTTCATAAAATAAGAGAATGCATAGACAGATCTTAGAATAGTATCTGGTGCATATTAGGGTAGTAATCAATTTTTAGGAGTTCTGGTGGCATAGTGCTTAAGGCATTTGACTGCTAACTAGAAGCCTAGCGGTTCAAACCCACCAGCCACTCAGAAGGAATTATTAATGACATTATCATTGTTATTATCATGACTTTGTTTCTGTATCATGGTAACACTAGTATCTATATTTAAGAAATGCCTAAATCACTGTCTTAGTTATCTAGTGCTACTATAATTGCAATAAATACCACAAGTGAACAGCTTTAACAAACAGAAATTTATTCTCTTACAGTTTAGGAGGGTAGAAGTCTGAATTCATTGCACCTGCTTCAGGGAAAAACATTCTCTTTATATTGGCTCTTGAAAAAGGTGCTTGTCATTAATTTCCCCCTGGGTCTAGCAGGCTTTTAGCTCAGGAACTCCAGGTCCAAAGGGCATGCCCTGCTCCCAGATCTTCTTTCTTGATGGTAATAGGTCCTTCTCTCTCTGATAACTTCTTTCTCCTTATCTGCTTACAGTCAAAGATGTTACAGGCTATAGCCCAAGGAAACTCTGCTTACTTTGGAGTAGGGCTATGATGTTGCATCCCACCCTTATCCTTTACAACTGATTGGTTTATCATATTAGAGCACCTCATGGGGTATCATTTCATAACATCCACATTACATCATTACATAAGTCCCAAACCACTAGGAATCATGGGTCAGCCAAGTTTACACAGATTTTGGAGCAACGAAATTCAGTCCATGACAATCAGAAACATACGATATCTAAAATTCAAAAATTTTGATAGTATGTTTGGATTGCCAATGCCAAGAGAAACCAGGCCAGAGAAATAGAAAAGGAGAATTTATTTAAGATGTGTAAGCATCAAAGCAAATGGGCTAAGTTCTGGCAAGATGG
>NW_006921663.1:11880670-11881831 GCF_000298275.1 Orycteropus afer afer | reverse complement strand
GTGCGGGATTGGGCAGTGTTTCGTTCTGCTGTGCATGGGGTCGCTATGAGTCGGAAATGACTCGACGGCACTTAACAACAACAACAACAACAACACTACAGAAGGAGATTGCCCAACCTTCCTTCTGAGGAGTGGCTTGTGGGTTTGAACCGCCAGCCTTCTGGTTAGCAGTCAAGTGCCTTAGGCACAATGCCACCAGATCTCCTTGGAGGACATTAGGCTGAGTGAAATAAATCAATCACAAAGGACAAATATTCTATTAGTCTGTTATTGTAAAAGTCAAGGAACAGTTTATATATGGAAGGAAATTGTCTTTGTTGGTTACCAGGAGTGGGAGGGGAGGGGAGGGAACACTGTTTGATAGACAGAGGTAAGTATTGTTTTGGGTGAAAAGAAGGGCAATATACTAAATGTGAGTACTAAATGTGAGTCCTAAATGGTGGCATTGAGGAAGAGAATGATAGAGAGAGGTACATGGGAGGTATAGACTACAAGATGAACGCTTTTGCACATACAGTACTGTGTTGTCGGTAAAGGCAAACTGGGGTATATGGGTGGATAGATGGTGTACAGACTGAACTAATAGTTATGTCTATGAAATAGGTAGTGTCCCCAAGACCATGTATCGGATTGGAAGACAGTGGTCTTATAATTTATTTGTATGATCTGAAATCCGAGGTATATAGTAGAACTGACAAGGGGAAAGTTGTAGTCACTTTTTGCTCATAGCCAGCTACTCAGAGAGACCGAGTAGTTGAATCTATGTGCTCAGGACCATAGTCGTAGGGGACATCAAACTCAATTGGCCTAACATACTACACAAAACATTGCTCCACCTCCTACTTTGGCAAGTAGTGATTTGGATCTTAAAAGCTTACAAGCAGCCAGCTAGATGCAGCAATGGGTCTCTCCTCATCCAGAGCAAAGAAGAAAGAAGAAAACCAAAAATTCAAGGAAACAATTAGTCCTAGCAAATGTTATACCACACAATCTGCTGCCTATATGACTATGAGACCAGAAGAACTAGATGGTGCCCAGCTACCTCTGTCATCCACTTGGAGTGGGATCTATGTAGGAGATCCTGGATAGAGAGGCAGAACAATGTGGAATAAAACTCAAAATTATTTGGAAAAAAAGGGAGGGGGCACTAGTTTTGCTGGT
>NW_006921663.1:11866191-11880020 GCF_000298275.1 Orycteropus afer afer | reverse complement strand
AAAAAAAATAATGGCCAGTGAAAACCTCATGAGTAGCAGTGGAATATCATCCATATCATCAGATATTGTGCCAGAAGATAAACCTCTTGGATTGGAAAGCACTCGAAATATGACTGTGGAAGAATTATCTCCTCAAAGTAGAGTTGACCTTAATGACACGGATGGAGTAAAGTTTTCAGGACCTTCATATTCTGATGTGCTACAACTCAAAATGAGAAGAAGCTGATGCAAAGATTCATTAATAATCAGTATGTGAAATGTCAAAGTATGAATCTAGGACAACTAAAATATTTAAAAATAAGATGGAACACATAAAGATCAATAGCCTAGGCATTAGTAAGCCACCAAAGATTGATATTAGCTATTTTGAATTGGAAAATCGTATGTTCTACTATCCCAGGAATGATAAACTGAAGAGTAGAGGGGCAGTGAAAAAGGAAACCCCTCAATGACATTCATTCTCAAAAACAATATCTTAAGATATATCCTGAAGTATAATGCTTCCAGTGATGGCATAAAATCCATACATCTAGAAGAAAGACTGGATGTTCTGGTTACCTAGTGCCACTCTGACAAGAATATAGCAGAAATGGGATGGCCTTAACAAACATGAGTTTATTCTTACAATTCTGAAAGTTATAAGTCCGAGCCCCAAGTGCCAGGCTTTAGGGGCTGGGTGAAATCCTCTCGACCTTGGGCTTCAGCTCTGCCTCTTGCTCCCTGCCCACTGGAGCTAGAGGTATTTCTTCTCTCAGGCAGCTACTGGCTGCTGAGGCTAACAAGCCCAAGGTCAAGAAAATGACACAGTCCCGATGTTACCAAACAACATGGCAGGCCACTAATTCAAGTCCATTGAAAGTCCGAAGGTCAGCAGAGAATGGCAGGCTGCTAAACAACAACACGGCTACATGTGGGGTTCAAGCATTCCATAAGCTAGGGACCATTCCCAAAGCTGTTTCTTATATATGGAAAATGGACCACATACCTAAAGCAGCTACTCAGATGCTCCAATACATTCCACCATGGAGATGATTACCAATATTACCATGGGGAGAAACTACATCCAGCTGCCCAGCCACACAACCAGGCCTAACCAAGTTGACACACAAACTTAACTGCCACATCAGAGATATCAATGCTGATATCGGATGGATCTTGGTTGAAAACAGAGAATACCAGAAAGATCTTTACCTGTGTTTTATTGACTATGCAAAGGCATTTGATTGTGTGGTTCATAACAAAATATGGGTAATTGTTAAAAATGGAAACTACAGAACACTTAATCATGTCCTACAGAACTTGTACTTAATCCAAAAGGTAGTTAGTTGTTCAAATAAAATATATTGGTACTGTGTGGTTTGGGATCTGGAAAGGTTTGTGTGAGGATTGTACTTTTTACCGTACTTATTCAAACTGACTGCTGATTAAATATCCTGAGAAGTTGAACTATTTGAATCAGGAAAGAGCATCAGAGCTGTGAGGAAGACTTATTAACCTGTGATGTGCAGATGATACAAACTTGCTTTCTGAAACTGAAGGGGACCTGATGTACTTACTGAAGAATATCAAAGACTACAGTCTTCAACATGTATTACATTTCAACTTAATGAAAACAAATATCCTTACACCTGGACCAATAAGCAACATCATGATTAATGGAGAAAACAATGATGTTTTCAGAGATTACATTTTACTTGGATCCACAATCAACACCCATGGAGGCAGCAACCAAGAAATCAGAGGTGATATTGCACCGGGCAAATGTGCTGCAAAAGACTTCTTTAAAGTGTTGAGAAGCAAAGATATCACTTTGAGGACTAAGATGAGCCGATACGCATGTGACACTTGGAATAAAGAAGACCGAGAAGAGTTAATGCCTTTGAACTGTGGTGTTTGAGGAGAATATTGAAAATGAAATGGAGTGCCGAAAGAATGAACAAATCTGTCCTGGAGGAAGTATAGCCAGAATGTTCATTTGAAGTGAGAATGGCCAGATTTCTTCTCATCTACTTGCATCATGTGGTCAGAAGGGACCACTCCTTAGAGAAGGATATCATGCTTGGTAAAGTAGAGGATCAGCACAAAAAGGGGAAGATCATCAACAAGATGGATTGGCACAGTGGATGCAACTATGGGCTCAAGTATAGCAAGGATTGTAAGGATGGTGCTAGGACCGGACAGTGTTTCATTGTGCTGTACATAGGATCGCTATGAGTTGGAGTCGACTTGATGACATACCTGAGAGTGTTGATGACAAAATATATTAATCATTTTAAGCATCAAAACTTGAAATATGTAAACTAAATATTTGAGATACAGCATTTTTCTTTCATGATACTCATTTGCTACATAGTAGTCCCATCCCACTTTTAGAAGGTATTATAATTTTATGGATTATTTAAATAAAGTTTACATAAAAATGTAAGTAAAACTTTTCATACCTAAACATATTTCAAAATTCAAATATAGCAGGTTTTAAATATGAAAAGGATTAGCTTAGACGTGATAGGACTGAATGGGAAATCTCTAGAATACTAGATTCCCAATTTCTAGAATATCCCTAGTGAATGAAAGAGCACACGATGGACTGAAAAAGTGCAAAATGTACATACAAGAAGCAGGCAATACCTTTGATTTTTCTCTTTTTTTCCCCTTCATGTGGTAACTCAGCAAGTCTGAAGCCAGATGAATGATTCTGGATATTTTGATATTTCTGTGATGAATCCCAGAGGCTACTAAGGTGAGGAGACTGGAAAAGAAGCAAAAAGGAAAAATAGTTTTGGGTTTGATGTTTTCCATGTCTATACCAGATAATACAATATAATTTTGAATCCAATTTAAAACTCTTCACTCTTTTCTCCAAAGTCTTGAAAAGGTTAGGCCCTACATATCTTAGCAACATTCATCCCTTATAGTCTCCGATCCACTGACTTACAATATTATCTATCCTCAAGGTTATTTTTAAAGGAATTAAGGAAAGGAGGTATTGAAGTTAAAGGACAAAACCTGTAAGATAGAATTTGCTTGTCCATTTTCCATTTTTTTTTTTTTTTTTCTGAAATTCAGTTATGTGTGGATCCAATAAATTTTTCGAGAAAAAAATAAAAGTCTCACTCTTCACAGGCATTCAGTTAAGGTGTTTAATAGTAAAGACTTTCTCACACTTTAGTGTTTTTCTCAACCTCATCAATATTCTGTCAATACAGATGCCTCTAGTGGATATCTGAGGAGCTGTCGTGGCACAGTGCCTAAAGCAATTAACTTCTGACCAGAAGGCCGGCAGTTCAAACCCACCAGCCACTCCTCGGAAGGAAGGTTGGACAATCTACTTCCCTAGTGATACTGCCTCAGAAACCCAAGGAGGGTTAGCTATGAGTCAGATCTGACTCACCAGCAGTGCGTTGCGTTTGTTGTATTAGATATCTCAAAGTATCTTACTTTATTATAAAATCTCCTCCAGTGTATCTTCTGCTCTCTGTTAGTTTTCATTTACTCAGCCAATTTGAAAAGTCATTTTTTTAAAATATGGTGTAAGGATCTATAGTATACTGTAGATACTGCATATGAAGAGATAAAAAAAAAAAAGTAGTTACTACCTTCGGTATTAGGAAATTATCAGAACTGATGAGACAAATGGTAGTAAGATCAATGTAGAGGAGCTCTGGTGGTACAGTGGCTGAGCACAAAGTTTGGTAATTCAAATATGTCAAAGGCTCCGTGGGAGAAAAATATAGCATTCTGCTTTCTTAAAAACTTATAGCCTTTGAAATTATTTTGTGCAGTTCTACTCTGTTCCATAGGGTCTCTATGAGATGGAATTGACTTGACAGCCACAATTGGGGGGTGGGGGTTTGGTGTGGATCAGTGTTTGCAATATGACGTCTTGCGTATATGCATTACCATGTGACGTTATAAGTTTTATTCTGAAATAGTAATTTGAAGTACTAATTGTAAGGTTTGAAATCTGTGTGGTAGTTAAGGTTGTGTGTCAACTTGACTGGGCGTGGGTGAGTGGCTGCACAGTTAGATGTGGTATTCCCGGTGATGTGACCGGTAATCACCTCCATGGTGGGATCTACCACAGGCAGCTGAGTAGCTGCCTTAAGGATGTGGTCTGCTTCCTGTGTATAAGGAGAAGCCTTGGGGATAGTCTGTAGTTTATGGCATGCTTGAACCCTGCATGTAGCCATGTCATTGTTCAGCAGCTTGCTATGCTCTGCTGACCTTGGGACTTTCACTGGACTTGAATTAATTGCCTGCTATGTGGTTTGGTAATATTGGGACTGTGCCATTTTATTTTTCTTCCTAGGGTTTGTTAGCCTCAGCAGCCAGTAAGTGCCTGAATAAAGAGATGCCTCTAGCTTCTGTGGGCCAGGAGCAAGAGGCAGAGTTGAAGCCCAAGGTGGAAGGGCTTTCACATAGCCCCTAGAGCCTGGCACTTTGAACTTGGACTTAAAGCCTCCAAATTGTAAGAATAAACTCATGTTTGTTAAGGCCATCCCATTTGTGGTATATTCCTGTCAAAGCAGCACTATGTAACCAGAATAGTCTGAAAACAAAACAACATGTTATTTGATTAATTTTAGTAACATCACCAGTTAATTTGGTTCCCCTGATAGATAGTCAGATGCCAAAATTGAACTATTCATGCATGAGATCTAAGTTTTAACTGATATTAATATTGGAATTTTATTAAGTAGATATCTGGGAAGGCATATAAAAAAGAAAGAAATTGTGAAATCATTGGAGAGATAAAAAAATATAAAAAGCATAAAATATACATTAAAACAAATCCATAGAATGATTTATCAAAGTCTAAGGTAAGATTAATTTGAGCCTAATATGCTCATATTATATAAGAGTGCCCAAGACTTGTAAACAGTGGATTACTTTGCAGAATATTGTTGCAACATGCTATGAGATGAAAAGGATCAAGGAAGATAGCAACAGCAAGTATTTGTGAGTTACTCCCATTACGCATCTCATTCTTTATTTCTATTTCTATTAAGGCCACCAACTCTCCTTTTAATTGACATTTCAAGAGTTGGTGTAATTACACAGGATGATTGGAGATTTTCTAGATATAGTTAGGAAAAAAAATACTTTCATTGACAGAAGCATTTATATAAATGGTGAGAGGTATATGATGGATCTCAGTTATAAGACTGCACATTTCAAATCTCTGATCACTAGGAGCATAATTGAGCTAAGTTCTCAGTTGCAGAGCTTTTAAATCCTTTATCACCTTAATGTTAAGATCATTCTTCTCCCCAATTCCTCCCAACTAAAGACTGAGCATAGCAGGAATATTAAGACAGATACAGTCCTAGGAGACACCAGAATCCTCTTATGGAGAACTGGCTTGAGGTCTCAGAAAAACCTTTCCAAACTCTTAGAACTACACTGCAGTCTAAGATATTTCTATACAACTTTTCTCATTCTCTCTTCCTTTATTGAGGGATCAGAACTACATCTAGGGCTAATGGCTCTCTTGGTCTTTGACTCACTCATTTTACCTAACAGACCTTGTCCATAATAAATCTCTTGCAGAGTATAATCCCACTAGGGCCTTTGTTTCTCAAATGACCCAAGGATGCATGATGTGATTAAATAAATCATGAAGATTCTGCTTTCTTGTTAACTTCTAAGTTCAAATCACAACTTCAAATGACTGTTTCAGAACGAAAACATAGGAGCACAAAAGAAAAATAATGAATCAATATTGCACGAAATGTGTTAGCATTGTGTTACTATTGCTATTTCTTTGTGCTTCTCTCTCTCTTTGTCCTTGTCTTTAGGAGCAGCCTAGAAGATGAAAACTAAGAAAATGGATTACTACTTAATCTGAATGTATTGAGAGAGGAGAAAATCAAACAAACAAAACAAGAGTAAAAAATGATATGTTTGGAAGGAGAGCAAAATAGACTAAACCCCTGCAGTAGGAAGGAAAGGGAGTACAGTGACTACTACCCTGAGAAAAAGCCCTAGTCTTAGCATATGAGTAATTTATGAAATATTTTTCTAGCACGATTTGAAAGAGGAATAGTATATTCAATGTTGTATAAATGCTGTGTGCTGACTAGCAAATGCATTTTTACCACAAATGTCCTCACTAGAACATTAATTTCAGTAAATTCAGCAATATCTAGTTTCTTCTAAGTTACGAAGCTTGACTTAGTAACATTTGAACAATTTCCTCTTGAGAATTAATGCAGGGTTACTTAAACTACATTTAAGTCCTTTTGTTATACACAATCTTCTAAGTAACTTCATAATGCCTTTAAATATAATAATAATGTAATAATTGTTATTTGGAAAAAAAAATACTCTCTAAAATTAAGTGTTTCAAAGAAATGAATGATGTAATTAGTTACCAATGAAAATATTTAAATGCAATGGTAGTTGTAAAGTGAACCTAAAAGGTCAGTGATATATATATACATATGTGTGTGTGTGTGTATAAGTTTTATATAGCACAACAAATATATATATATAACCTGAAACAAACCTAAAAGAAAAAAAAAATACAATCCTAGTATAATTTCTAAAGAGGTTTATTTAAAATGAAATTATTGATATAAAGAAATAATTTAAGAAGTAAAATTGAGATGATTCAGAGAAGACAATCACAGAATTGTTACATTAAATACACACCCACATCTCACTTATTAATGTGGTTATGTTCCAAAAACTAAGTCATTATGTGAAAATGAATTTTATGAAAAAAATGGAGAATTAATACATCATATCACAAAATGGGGATGAATACATCATTACACAACTTTCAAATTACACCATTAAATAACTTCAAAATCACTTCATTACAAAACTGCCAAATTACTTCATTACATAAGGGCCAAGACATTAAGACTCATGGCTCAGACAAGTTGACATGTAATCTTAGCCATCACAGCCAGCATTACTCTTCTCACCCTTTGGCTTTCACTACTTCTGGCCATATGTCATTAATACTAAAAACAGCTTAAAGTAGATTTTTTTTTACTATTGTCGTAAATATGTAATTTTGATAATGAGAGAGTCAATAAGACATAAGTTGGTGTACTCCTATAAATAAACTTGAAGAAAGGGAGGGATTTGTTGAGCAAATATGAAGCACAACAATAATTCTGAGATTAGAAAATGCAATTGCTATGTGTGGCAGATTTTGATACAACAGATAAATGACTATGGTGGTACACAATGCAATGGAAATAGTTATTTGTTTTTTAGGAACTGCTGTGCCCCTCCCCTAGCCTAGTAATGTCAAAAGCCACTGAATGGACACTTACGTAATGAGGAGACTATTGAAATTACACAAGTTCCCTCAACATATTTAAGATGGCATAGAGCATGACACTAAGAACAATAGACCTAAGATGTCAACACTTTTAATCGGTTTCTGCTGTTGGTGTCACCAAGAAAGATACAACTCACACAGACACTGAACAGAACTACATTAATATAAAAGGAAGAGAAGCAGAGTAAAATCATCTTTAAAAGTGGATATCATTCCCTCATATCTAGTAGATCAGTCCCTGCAGCCAACAAAGGACACCATGATACATACATCTCTCTCCTGCTGCAGGTGAAAAATCTTGTTCCTTCTGTACCATGAACAGATACAGCAGTGGGTTGTTGACATTCCATATGATGCACACATATAAGCAGAACCAGTATTCACTGGGCCAGTAACAGGGAAATATCACCAAACAAATAAGATGCTCAGTACAAACTGGTCGATCATCCTGTAAACTTGAGGACCTGATTGAGCATCCAAAAGGAAGGGCAAAAATTACCTGAGTTCCACTTTCTCCAGAGGTATTTTTGTATCTGCGTTTGTTTATTTTGTCCTTAAATACTTTACATGGCCTGTTAACTAGTTTGATAGAAATAAAAGAAAAACAATCTTGAATAGGTCACTGTCATCATTCTCATCATTCTTTAAATTGAGCCTATCTGTGTGGTTTGTTAGGAGCTCTGGTTGTGTAGTGCCTAAGGCACTTGACTGCTAACCAGAAGGCTGGTGGTTCAAACCCACAAGTCACTCCTCAGAAGGAAGGTTGGGCAATCTACCTACATAGTGATGCTGCCTTGGAAACCCAATGTGTGGTCGCTATGAGTCTGATCTGACTCAATGGCAGTGGGTTTGGGTGTGGTTTATCTCATGGAGTAAATTTAAGGAGGACTTATAAGAAAGAGTCATGTTTAATATCATTCCTCTTGTTTTCTGGGTTGAATAATGGAATCTCATTTTATTTTATGCATTTGAACTCGGTTTTACAAGGAAAAGTGGAGGAGCATTACCTATGGAATCTAGGTAGCTCCAGATTTGGGTTATACATGTGAGGCTTGAAGGGGGTTTGTATTTAATAGCAGATTGGCTTCTTTATCTTAGGAATCTCACAAAAGATCAAGTCTTGAGAGGTAGTGCCAGTTTTGTATCTCTGTTGGAGATTTCCTAGCAGTAATGGGCTCGAAGGTCTGCATTAACTGATACTTGGTGAGGCATCTGTCTTTAGGTGTCCATGTTGGCTCCAACAAGGCAGTGAACATCATAGGGCATTAAGTGCAAGGCCTGACAAAGAGGCTATTACATATGGTAGGATAACAGAATAAAGTATCTTGTAGTATTGGATTAGTCCCTATGATAAGTGGAATAATGAACCCTTAAATATGTCCAAGTACTAATTTCTAGAAACTGTGATTATGAATTAAGGCTACAGATAAATTCAGCTGACTTTATGGCAGAGATATAACTTTGGATAATATATTTGGGCCCAATGTAATCATAAGAATACACAAAAGTCTCAATATAAAAAAGAAAAGAAAACAAAACACTGCCATTGAATCAATTCTGACTCATAGTGACTGGCATTGGGTTTTCAAAACTTTAAATCTTTACAGGAGTAGATTAGTAGATTGTTCCATCTTTTTTCTGTGGAGCAGCTTGTGGGTTTGAACCATAAACCTACTGGTAGCAATCAAAAGCCTTAGCCACTTGGCAACCAGAGCTCCAGGGAGGCAGAAATGTCAGAATTAGAGTGATATGAGAAAGACTCTACCATCCTTAGCTGTCTGTGAAAAGAAACAGGCCAAGAACCAAGGAAGTCAGACAACCTCTAGAATCTGATAATAGCAATAAAATGGATTTTTCCACCAGAGGCTCCAGAAAACAATTCATCCTTAACTGAGTGAGGTTGTTTGTGGATTCTTTAATGACAGAATGGTAATATAATAAATTTGTGTTTCTTTAAGTCACTAAGTTTGTGGTAATTTATACAACATCCATAGAAAATTAATATCCTCCTTCAGAGCTGAGTTGGGAGAGTCCAGACAGACCATACATTCCTAATATTCATGATCAACTCATTACCGTAGAGTAGGATCCCACTCATAATGACCCCTCCTTGGGTTTCTGAGGCAGTATCACTATAGAAGTAGATTGCCCAACCTTCCTTCCGAGGAGTGACTGGTGGGTTTGAATCGCCAGCCTTCTGCTAAGCAGTCAAGTGCCACCAATATTCATGATAGGAACTCTAATTTACTTATTTATTTTTTTATGATTAACATACATCTTAGATCATCCTTCATTCCATTGATCTCTGAGTCTAGATATCAAACTACAATCACTATTATCTATTTATTTATTTTAATTCTAAAGTCTAATTATAGTGGATCTACAGGACTGGACTTTCTGGCCCTCCCCATCAACATGGCTGACTCTGAGCACAGTTGAAAGCACCTCAAAAATTCAGATAACTTTCTTTTTTTTTTTTTTTTTTAATAGTTTATGAAAATCTGCTCACTTTCATTTTTGCATAGGAAAATGATGTAATTGCAATATGGATGAATGTGTGCAACTTCTCCAGCGTTCTAAGAAAACCATGATTATCCAGACAACAGCTAATTGGTAGGAACTGCTGATTGATTCAAGTTGATTTGTAGCTTAATAGGCCTGCAAGGAGAATATCACTGAGAATGGCATTAAATATGTTCTTTTTGTTGTTGTTAGGTGCCATCAAGTGGTCTCCGACTCATAGGACAGCAGAGCAAAATACTTCCCAGTCCTGTGCCAGTTTCACAATCCCCCTATGTCTGAGCCCATTATTGAAGCCACTGTGTCAATTTATCTTGTTGAGGGCCTTCTCCTTTTCCATTGGCCCTCCACTTTACCAAGCATGATATCTGTGGTAGTTAAATTTGTATGTCAACTTGGCTGGGCCTGGTTGATTGGCTGGGCAGCTCGTGGTAGTTATTCCCCATGATGATCAACTCCATGGTGGAATCTGCCACAAGCAAGTAGTTGCCTTTGCAATGTGGTCTGCTTCATATATATATATATATATATATAATATGGAGAAGCTTTGGGGATAGTCTCTAGCTTATGGTATGCTTGGACCTTGCATGTAGCTGTGCCATTATTCTGCAACCTGGCATGTTCTGCCAACCTTGGGACTCATAATGGACATAAATTAATGGCCTGCCAAGTAGTTTGGTAACATTGGGACTATGCCTTTTTATTTGCCAACCTTGGGCTTGTCAGTCTCAGTAGCCAGCAGCTGTCTGAGTGAAGAAACGGCTCTAGCCCCAGTGAGCCACTCCTCAGAAGGAAGGTTGGGTGATCTACCTCCGTAGTGATACCACCTCAGAAACCCAAGGAAGGGGCACTATGAGTAGGATCCAACTCAATGGCAGTGGGTTTGGTTTGGTTTGGTTTACATTGAGATTTAATCCACACTACAGACTGTAGTCTACAGTCTTCATCAGTAAATGTTTCAAGTCATTCTCACTTTCAGCAAAAAAAGTTGTGTCATCTGCATATTGCAGGTTGTTAATTAGTTTTCCTCTGATTCTGATGTCACACTCTTCTTTGTATAGTCCAGTTTTCTGGATTATGTGCTCAGCAAACAGATTGAATAAGTATGGTGAAAAGATGCAACCCTGACACACTCCCTTCCTGATTTGAAACCATGCAGTATCCCCTTGTTCTGTTTGAATGACAGCCTCCTGTCAGGTTCCTCATGAGTACCATTAATGTTATGGAATTACCATTCTTCTCAATGGTATCCACAATTATTTTATTATACACACAATCAAAATGCTTTTGTATAGTCAATAAAATACAATTAAACATCTCTCTGGTATTCTTTGCTTTCAGGCAAGATCCATCTGACATCAGCAATGATATCCCTCTTTCTACATCCTTTTTTGTATCTAACTTGCATTTCTGGAATTCTCTGTCAATATACTGCTGAAACTCTTTTTGAATTATCTTCAGCAAGATTTTACTTTTGTATGCTATTAATGATACTGTTTGATAATTTCCACATTCTGTGGGATCACCTTTTTTTGGAATGTGTACATATATAAACCCAGTCCAGTCAGTTGCCCAGGTAGCTGTCTTCCAAATCTCTTGGCATAGCCAAGTGAGCATCTCCAGCACAGCATTATTTGGTTGAAATATCTCAAAGGGTATTCCGTCAATTCCTGGAGCCTTGTTTTTCTACGATTCCTCCAATTTAGCTTCTACTTCATTCAATACCATTGGTTCTTGATCATATGCTACCTCCTGAAATGGATGAACATTGACTAATTCTTTTGGGTATGGTGACACTGTGTATTCCTTCCATCTTCCTTTGATGTTTCCTGCATCAGTCAATATATTGCCCATAGAATCTTTCAATATTGCAACTTGAGGCTTGAATTTTGTCTTTAGTTATATCTGCTTGAGAACTGCTGAGTGTGTTCTTCCTTTTTGTTTTTCTAACTCCAGATCTTTGCACATTTCATTATAAAAATTGACTTTATCTTCTTGATTTCCTCTTTGAAATCTCTGTTCAGTTCTTATATCTTGTCATTCCTTTCATTTGCTTTAGCTACTCTCTGTTCAAGAGCAAGTTTTGGAGTCTGTTCTGTCATTCATTTTGGTCTTTTCTTCAAATCCTGTCTTTTTAATGACCTTTTGTTTTTTTACATGGATGATGTTCTTGATGTCATCCCACAATTCCTTCTGTTTTCAGTCATTGGTGTTCAATGCATCAAATCTATTCTTTTGATGGTCTCTAAATTCAGGAGGGATATATTCAAGGTTATATTTTGGCTTCTGTGTACTTGTTTTAATTGTCTTCAGCTTCAACTTGAACTTGCATATAAGCAGTTGTTTGTCTTTTGCATACTCAGGTCCTGATCTTTTTTTTTTGGCTGGAGATATTGAGCTTCTCCATCACCTCTTGCCACAGATGTAGCCAATCTGATTCCTGTATACTCCATTTGGCAAATCCACGTGTTAATAGCTGCCATTTCTATTGTTGAAGAAAAGTATCTGCAATGAATAAGTCATTGGTCTTGCTAAATTCTATCATGAGATCTCCTGCATTGTTACTATCACCAAGATATTTTCCAAATACCAGTGATTCTTCTTTGTTTCCAGCTTTTGCATTTCAGTCACCAGTGATAATCAACACATCTTGACTATGTTTTTGATCAATTTCAGACTGCAAAAGTTGGTAGAAAATCTTCAGTTTACTCATCTTTGGCTTTGGTGGTTGCTGCATAAATTTGAGTAATAATAGTATTAACTAAACTTCCTTGTAGGTGTATGAATATTATCCTATCACTGACAGCATTATACTTCAGTATAGATCTTGAAACATTCTTTGTGACAATGATTACCACATGATTCCTCTTCAATTTGTCATTCCCAGCATAGTAGATTATATAGTTATCTGATTCAAAATGGCCAAAACCAGTCCATTTCAGCTCACTAATGCCTAGGATATCAATCTTTATGTATTCCATTTCATTTTGACAACTTCCAATTTTTCTAGATTCATACTTCTTACATTCCTTGTTCTGATTATTAATGGATATTTGCATTTTTCTTCTCATTTTGAGTCATGCCACATCAGCAAATGGAGTTCCCCAAACTTTACTCCATCCACCTCATTGAGGTCAGCTCTACTCTGAGGAGGCAGGTCTTGTTTTTCTAACTCCAGATACTCCAGGCACTTTGAGTACCTTCTGACATGAGGGGGATCATCTTTCAGGACTCTATCAGACAATGTTTCAAGGGTATTCATAAATATTTCCAGTAATATATCAGACAATGTTTCACTACTATTCATACAATTTTCACTGGGCAATTCTTTGAGAAGTGGATAGCCTCTTCTTTTTCTAAGTCTGTCTTAGTCTGGAAGCTCTGCTGAAACCTGTCCATCATGGGTGACCCTGCTGGTATTTGAAATACCAGTGGCAAAGCTTCTAGCCTCACAGCAACATGCTAGCCCTCACAGTAAGACAAACTGACAGACAAATGGTGAGTCATTGAATATAGTATACATACAAATCTACCAGTAACAAGATTATCTAAACAAGAAGAAGATTAAGGATTTAATGTCCACTAACTCTAGTGAGACAGAGATTAAATCGTTTGACTGAGACCCAAAAGGTTGAGAGTTGAAATATACCAGCTCCTCCACAAGAGAAATGTAAGCAGTCTGGCGCTCTGGTGGCATAGTGCCTAAGGCATTTGACTGCTAACTAGAAATCTAGTGGTTCAAATCCACCAGCCACTCCTCAGAAGAAAGACTGGGCAATCTACTTCCATAGTGATACTACCTCGGAAACACAAGGAGTGGTCACTATGAGTCAGACCCTACTCTATGGCAGTTTTTTTTTTTTTTTTTTCAGTGAGGGAGCTCAAAGATAATGGGAGGTACACTGGGTCACAGTTTTCCCATAATGCTGCTCTGGAAAGACCCATCTCATTGTGTGTTTTCTGATCTCCCAGGCCTTTCAATCAAATCACCTTGCTGCTGATACTAGATCTA